>NW_003298849.1:28077-44232 GCF_000151645.1 Tuber melanosporum | reverse complement strand
TGGGTGGAGATGGTGGTGTTTTTTTATTTTGTGCTGGCGGTGGGGTCCGGCGGGGGCGGGGGCACAGGTGGGGATGGTCGTGTTGTTTTGTGTTGTACTAGCGGTGGGGTCTGGTAGGGGCTGGGGGCGCAGGTGGAGATGGTGTTTTTTTGTGTCGTGCTGGTGGTAGGATCTGGCGGGGGCGGGGGCGTGGGTGGGGACGTGGTGTTGTTTTATTTCTTGCTGGCGGTGGGGGTCCGGCTGGGCATTCTGGGAGTTTTCCGCACAGGGCCTACTTGGTTCATGGGTTTTTTCCATGGATTGCGCCTGCTGTAACATAAAATTCTGAGATAATCCCCACTCCATAGATTGTGAAAAATAAGAACCTTTAGTTGTCCAATTCATAGATTGTTGTCTCCCTACAAGAGTCCGTGCAACTCATGGAAAAAATAATTAACTTGGGAGGTAATTTTCACATGATATGAGTGCAACTATACAATTTGTATCCAACTACCCACTTTTCAAGTCTTCCATTGCATACAACAGAACCAGTTTTAAGATGTTGTCTACAGAAATTCCATGGAATCTCAATCCATGTATCGGTTGCAACAAGTGAATCAAACAGGCCCTTCAAGTTATTATTTGACGGGTTTTCCATACATTCCTGTGGTAGGTCCGAGTCAACCCGAGCCCGCTTTCATCTGGCACAGTGTTTTCGTGCGCGTGGGGTTGGAAAACTGTTCTAATGTGGCAGAGGTTGTCAGGGGCCTCACATGGGGTTATCAGGAGGAGCGGTATGTTTTCAGGATTCATGCAAGGAGTGGTATTGCGTGAAGTGAGGAGTGTTATGGAGCCACCGAGATCCGATGGAGATCTGCGAGGCTGGGTTTTTTCATACTGTAGTATACCGTATAGTTATCATCCACCTTGGATAGGTGGATTGGGATTAGACTAAGGGAAAAACTGTTATTGATTCTCACTCTATTACGCCTAAAGCTCTTTGGGAAAACTCCTACTAAATTCTCTGTTTATTCTAAAATAGGTGTTTAGCTATTAAGTGATGTTTTGTGATCCTGCTGATTATATATAAGTAGCCAGTGGTCGGTCTTACGGGAACTCCAAATCATTTCCTGGATGGACCCGGTACCGGGAGGGGCGCATTGCAGTATGATATCGGAAAGCAATTCCGGATTTCTGCTACTATTTCATTTTCCTCTTTTTTTTCTTCATGGAGGGTCTTTCGGCTTAATTGTGACTGGTCTCGTCTCCCAGTTGTACTGTACAGTTATGGGGGCTGAAAGACTCCCCCGATACTTATTGTAAGTAGGAAGGGCTTTGTTATTGGTGGGTGGTCTTTCAGCGAGATGGGTAGAGATGATCTTTCTGACCTATCGGGCGAGGTGTGCTATTGTGCGGTGGTGATTGATTGGTGTCTGCTAAGTATGTTATCGTACTATCCACGGAGCCATCTTATTAAGTCCTTACATAGTTACTCGCAATAGTCTTGAGAATCTTTGCAATATCGTACACCACTTGTATCTAAACAACACTCTATATATTTATCTATCGTGCAGAGAGGGAGAAAGAAAGAAAAACACAAGGGGCAAGAATGTAAGCTACTGTAGAGGAAAAGTCAAATATTATAGGATGAAAATCCTTAACTGGTTCCGAACTCTATCGTGCTCAAGAAAAAAATTCACAAACCCCCACCCGACTTTAGAAGCGAGTCCCTTGAAAGGTTCACGCCCGCGGAGTGATATATAAGTGCATTCCGGGCTCGGTTCATGGGATTTCCTTCGGCTACAAGGCGGGATATCCAAGGACGACTTCCGGGAGTAAGGTACTTGGGGAGAGAAAAAAGACTGCAGCTTCCTCAAATAGCGCTGGGGTTTACCACTTTGTGGGATTGTAGGAGTACCACCGCCTTCTGATGACCATACGTAGCTACGAACGAGAGAGGTGTTTGCCCGTCAATACAGTCGCTCATGGGGTCGTGGCGAATATCAGGAGGTGGCGAACAGGGGACGGTAGTACAACTAAGCCAAATTAGAATATCAAGCAGATCCGTGCACATTTGGGTTTACCCAATTAGGTTCAGTAGTGAGAGGACAAAAGGGAGCAACTTTTTAACAAAATGTCCTATCACAAGATGTCAAAAATAAAGTCGAACATAATACGAGATAGAAGAGTCATTAGAAGAAGAAGAAAATTGAGTCAGTGGATAGAATAAAATAAAAGAGCAAGAGAATAGACCGAATGCCATAGATTTCAAATTCATCCGAAATGTCTACTCCAACTCAGTATCCAGCAGTGCTCGATGTTCTTCCAGAGGTAGATCATACACGAGCATACACCCCGGCGGACAAACTTGATTTGGCCTTAAGTCATTATCATGCAGAGCTGCAACAACACCAGGTAAACCCTGATGCAAATAAAAAGCCAGTTGTTTTGAAAATTGCAAGAGCATATCAGGTAGCGGAGACAACATTACGGCGGCGTATTAACAATCCAATACCGAGTGGAGAACGAGTACAGGCATTAACACCTGCGGAAGAGAAGGCTTTAATTAATCGCTTACACTTTCTTGACGACTGCAATATTCCAGCAGACCGGGAAACTGTCTATTCCCTTGCACATGCATTATTACACCGCCGAGAACCAGGACGGGTACTAGGACAATGCTGGTTGGATCGGTTTTTGAACCGACATCCAGAAATCAAATATGTTTACGTTAAAACAATTTCAACATCTCGAGCGAATGCAGAAAGCTGGGATATTATGGATGACTTCTTCTGGAAGGTAAGCTGAAAAATGATATTTTATTTTTTAATACTAAGAGATCTATAGTTAAGGGAGGCTACAGAAAAGTACTCTATCACCCCACGCAATACCTATAACTTAGATGAAAAAGGGTATCAGCTCGGATTAGGGAGGGCTACTAAGAGGATTACACGAAATGTCCGAACCTCGTCCGTCTACAAGGAACAAAGAGTATGGGAGTCTTGTACAGTGGTAGAGGCTGTAGCGGTCGATGGGTTTTTTTTAACGCCATTAATAATTTTCCGTGGTGAAAATCAGCTCGCTGGTTGGCATAAAACTAAAAAAGAGATGGAATTTTGGTATGGGCAGGCGACAAAGGGCTTCAATAATAACAAGATATGCTTGCAATATATAGAGAAAATATTTGAGCCTGAAACAAAAAATAGGTAAGCTAAATTCATTTATATTCCCCATTCAACTTACAGTAATTACAAGCACAGTCTACCAATTTACACCAATGACTATTTTAATAACTTTTTTTTTTATAGGGCATACGATGAATGGCGTCTAATCATCTTTGACGGATTTGGATCTCATATGGATTTTGACCTTCTCGATTACTGTTTAACAAACAAGATCCTTCCCCTTTGCCTGCCAGCCCACACTTCACATATCCTTCAACCATTAGATGTTTCGATTTTCTCACCGATGAGTACCTATTACGCCCAAGAAGTTAACAAACTTCGTGTTCCCGTCGATAAGGATCAATTTCTAAACCTACTTGCACGAGCGCACATAAAAGCATTCAGCAAAGCCAATATTCGAGCGGGCTTTCGTGCTTCCGGAATCTACCCATACAATCCCGCTATGATCCTAGATACCCTCAGCCTTCCAGAACCTACACTCCTGCCACAAGACCCATCGCCTCCTATTGTTCCATGTCTTCAGACCCCCGCCGACCTTATTACCTTCCAGCCTAGAACTCCCAAGACTCCCCACTCGATCCACAACCTATATGTTGAGGGCCTATCCGCAATCACATCCAATAGTCCTACATCAATTAAGTTGCCATCTGTATTAACAAAACTCAAAAGGTCAGCGGAACAAAATGCTGCTAATGTAGTAATGCATGAGGCAGGGAAGGCTTACCTGAGAGAGGAGATTCGACAAATTACGGCAAAAGGAAAAGCTGATCGGCGGCATCTCAATAGTGACACAGCTTGCCTATTGGAACGCGGTGAGGTTTTGGCGGAACTCAAGCGCAAGCGAGACGAAAAAGATGCCTCTACTAGGCAGCGCAAACAGCGAAAGCGTCCGACAGCATGCAGTACGGTTCCCACTTCCACACAGAATGTAATGTTGCCTGCCGACAACGAAGAAAGTATGGGTAATACATCCATTCCGCGTACTGGTGGGGAGGAAAGTAGCTTGGTACCCGGAAATCTGCAATTTTTTCATGTTAACTTTAATTAATTTTTTAAGATTATTAGATGGTTTCACTTACCAGTAGGCACCCCTTAAGGATTAAATCCAGAGGGCGCAGTGGGGAGGTGGCGAGTAGGCGATGAGAGTAATGGTGGTGGTTGTAGTTGTAAAGCTTGTCGTTTGATTTTTTAATGTTTTAAAAACAAGATGCGGTTGCCTTAGCCTCCTGGGTTAGGGTTCGGCATTTTGTCCTACCCCCCTGTTCGCCACCTCCTGATATTCGCCACGACCCCATGAGCGACTGTATCTCGCTTGTCGGGTTGGCATATTCCCGCCCCAGTAGTATTTTCACCACACCCCATCCGAAGCAGCGAACGAGGGAGGGGTTTGGCCGCAAAAATCTTGCCTCTTGGGGTTGACTTCTTCCTACATGAGTAACACTTTCACCGCATCCTCATGTCCGTGAGCGGCAGCATGTGAGAGCGGTGTTTGGCCGCGGCTATCTAACTTGTCGAGGTTGACATCTTTTCACATGAGTAGTATTCTTACTACTTGACCAAGTCTAAACCAAACAGTATGTGAGAGCGGTGTCCGGCAGTAATTCTCTGGCTTCTCAGGGCTGACATCTTCCCGCTCGAGAAGGAGTTTCACAACTCCCTCAGGCCCATGACCAATGGTATGCGAGAGCGGCATTCGGCTGAGACTTCGGCCTATCGGGGTTGAAGTCTTTCCGCCCGAGTAATATTTTCGTAACTCACTTATGTTCCTTCCAACTATACTGGCAGCAGATTGTGATGTAGAAGCAATTCCTCGCCGTAAGAGATCAATTCCCATTTGCTCACGGACTTGCAATGGAAATTCGGACCCGATTGGAGAGCTATTTTGTGATTCAGGCTCTGAAGTTGGAAAAGACATGGTAAGACAATGAAAACCACTATCATGAAAAGGCTTGCTCGATTGTACAAGCTAAAGATACAACAGTCCCCGAATTCAAATTACACTTTTCATCCTTCTGACTAAACATTTCATCATGTAGTGTCAGCCAAGCCCGATTCTCCATGCCACAACTACCACTGACTAGCGCCTGTGTTCGCTGACCCCCCCTGCTCGTTGACCCCCCCGGCATTTTAATTCCCAGTTTCTAGAATAGGAATTGAACGAGTGCGTGTATTTATTTTTTCGCCAAGGTGTCCCCCATTACAAATTATTTAGTGTACGGTATAGACGTCAGGAATAATTGCAAAGGGGGAGACTAAGCCCAAATGAAATACTAAATAAAGAACGACAACAAGGTGATAGAGCTAAACCCGGAAAATTCAAGGAAACTTAGAAATTGCAATCGCGGGGCACCACTCGCTGCTACCAAAAAAGTGTTTGAGCTTGACCCTCAATGTTGTTTCACCCTCTATGCACGTATGCTCGAAAAATATATCCTCACCCTATATTGTGGAAGGTGAAACATCTTCGTCTGGTGAATCCTAAATTCCTAATCCGTCTTCAGCATGCTCCTGCTTGGTCCACCTTTATTGCTATAACCTAAGACAGTGGACCTTGGCAAAATGGTTCTTAAGGTGGTCGACATTTTCCAGAGATATTGAACATTTCAAGTAGGGGCAATCAACACTTGCGGACGATTTGAGTTTGACTATATGAGTGCGTATATGTCGGATTGTAGTCCGGAGTGTCGCATAGATGTGAAGCTCACGCATAGTGCGAACTTTGGGGTCTTTGAGGCAGAAGGGGCATATTCACCCAGCAGATCTGGAGACGTGCATATTAGATGCTGTTGGGAGAGGAGTCATGACACCGTCGCTCAGTGTATAGCTCAGAGGTCTACCTTCAGGTTTGGTTATCTGGCGGTCCAAAATGGAGTCTTCCATATGTCAAAAAGGTACCGTAACCCAATTGCGGCACAATTCTACCATATTTGCTATAACTTGAGGAATATCAAACTCCGTGTAGCCTAAGAAGTATCTGGCGATTCGGGTACGTGGAACTAGTTTAAAATCGGGGATAGCAGTTGAAATCGTTTTGGTGGGAAGCCTCTCTATTGTTAAGTTGATTTGAGATTTCTGAGTAATTGTATTGCTGGTAATATTTGTCTCACACTTGTGTAAGTCTAGTAGCCCTGACTTTCTGTCTCAAATTGTTGATCTTCTCTGATACCTTCCGGTGGTGTTTCCCCAATGAAGTTCCTTTAGTGTTTTCAATTGTTCTGTAAAGCACTAGGATTTTCCTCTTCACCTCCTCTCGCTCGGCATCCAGAATGGATAACTGAGAGTGATCACTCTCCATCATCTTGTTTTCCTCCGTACTCAGCTTTACCAGCGCTCTGGGATCTCTCACTCTCCCTATCTGGATTGAGGCCTCCATTAGTTCAGCGCAAGATTGCTTCCCAAGAAATAGAGATTGGGTATCCACGGTAACTAGGAACTGCATGTAGTATTTGATCACACCTGGACTGGAATGGCTCAGTATCTTTTGTCTAATTGCCATTGTGACTGCTTCGGTAGCTGCTTGCTGGCTAAGCAAACTATTAACGGTACCACACCAGAAACAGTAGGAAGTAAGCTTTTTCATAAATCCCACAACTATACCAAGGCAACTAAATTGGAGAGATAGGTTACTGTAACAGAAGGAAAGCATTTGGGGATACATGTGAATTGCCTTGTTCAACCTTCCGAAAAACTAGAGTGTCGAGAATAGACTTCTTCCAAGAGATGGTCAGAACACTGCTGTTTTCATCTAGGACTTTGAGCTGGAAGATCTTTGCAGGCATTATACACTCATTCTCAAAGGCATCATCCGTAAAAGCAAGGACATGAGAGAGGACTATCAGACAATGTAAGAGAATATCAGGATTTGGATGTAACAAATATTCCATACTATTTCTTGCTAACCTCTGGTGCCCACCAGTGTACTTCCAGATAATACTCACGGTTCTCTGATGTTTCTACCTCCTTTTAGTAGTCAAGTTCTAATAATAAGGACTAGGGAATCTCCAGAATCATCTGTAGTATTCTTAACTACAAGCAATCGCATGTCCTATATACTTTCAGTTGTAGGTTCCTGGCCCTTTGAATGGTAGCTTACCTTATATGTAATGCATTCATTAGTGTTAGCATAGCCAGATGACTCAACCAATGTACAGGGCCTGAAGGAGGTATATGACATTATTTGCATTAGCAGAGCAGTTTGAATTCAATATCTTTCTTGCAAAAGGCCTCCAGCATTAAAGCACCAACTATACTGCAATAGTACATGCAAGTCAGAGGGGATACAGATTTCTTTTTCCCCTGATGGGGGCACTATAATACCCTCCTCTACCTCCAGTACCATGATGAACTAGAGCTGTGGTCAGTACTCCTCTCCTAGTATAGATTTGTATATGAAGACTTACACCCAGGACTATTTTATTTGCATGTTTCTTCTCTTGCTTGGTGAAAAGCTCCGGTTTCTCTAATTGAATTTCCAATACTAATGATTGAAGCCTCTTATAGTATGTGAGGATGGTGGACGTGGAAGGGGGGTGCCCCTTCTTCTCCATTATTTCTCTTGCCTTCCAGGAAAGAAATGCGCAGATGTCTTTTGGATTGAATTCCTCTAGGACCTGATCTGGGTCGACATCCTTCTCCCGCACAACCATATGAAGACTAGTATTAATTTGTTAGAATTTGAATATATAGGGAATATAGTGAGGTAGCCTACTAGGTCCAACTTTTTTTAACATAAGCATTCGCTTTCTCTGTGGGCCTGGCCTACACCATTTTTGGTTTGTCTGTCCAATTTAGACCAAGCCACTTGTCATAGATATTCAAAGGCATTTCTAGTATAGTGGGAACTTAGGAGCTGATGAGGAGAAGACTACTAGCTTATATATTTGTCATTCAGCTTGTTGAATTAGGATTGGCACCGCCTAAAGCTATGTTAATAACTGGGTCACGACTACAGGACCCTCTATCACTGACCTAGGTCTTGAGCGAAAATCACCCCACCTACATGCAACCTACCTAACGATTTAACATTTGTTGTGGGGTTCACAGAGATGTAGCTGACTTGCTGAAAGATACCGTTGCAACCTAAAAAAGATCCCCTACTGGTTTTTATTGTGGTCCCGAGCTGGGGAATCTAAGTTCTTCTATTCAGTACCGGCCTCTCTCAAGAGGATCTGTAAATTATCCCGCGGTCGGCTTGCGATAGGTGGGTTGAGACTGCTCTACTGCTCCTTCCATCAGATAAGGTGTACTAATCAGAATCTGTCTGGATGGCCTGGGAGTGTCTATTCTGCAACAACCTCTGTGGGATTTTACAGGGGTATCTAGCTTGATATAGAAAATACCTACGCTTGGTGTATGGGTTTTCTGGAAGTGCATCACTTGGTGAAGAATATTCTTTATAATATTATGGCAGCTTTGTGTAAAAATACAATATGACTTTGTTTTGGTTTTGTGGAGGTATCATATCTATCTTGACAAAAAAAAAGCCTAGGTGTTAGGAATACCGAGATCCGATACCTAGGAACCACCCTAGGTAGGGTAATCTCTCCCGAAATCGAAATCTCAGGTCTCCAACACCCCCCTCCGGCCCCCTTACAGGGCCCGCACGTCATCATACACATCAATCTAAGTTGTGTCCTGTGACTATTATACTACAGAATTGAAGGTGTTAGAATCACACTGTATATGTCGTGGCCATCCGTCCGACCGGATCCTGTTCGCAGGATATATAAGAGGGGACCTTCAGCTAGGACTGGGAAGTATAACGGAGTGAATCCGTCAACTACCTGGAGAGTTACTAGGCTTCAAAGATGTGATATCTTTGGTATGGGCCGTAAGTAACGGGACGTTTTTGCGCAAAGAGATGATGATGAATAGTAAAGGATCTTAATGAAAGACCAATACATTCACATCCACCCTATGATAACCAGAAGAGTCTAGAACTCCTGAGAACACTACCATCGAACCCAATGGAGTTTGAGGAATGTTACAACTAGGTTCCGGTACATATTGCAACCGTGGGAGTGACTCCCAAAACGGTGACAGTAACCAGAATCCTATTACCCACAGCAACCAAGGGTTACCGACCGAGGGATTATTTACCAATCCTATGGAAAGGCTTCCTGCGAGTAAGTAGGAAGTCCTCCGGAAAAGATCTATCGGTTGGGTATGGAGTTATGAAGGTTGGAAGTTAGACGACCTAGAAAGTCAGTAACGACAACTATCTTCGCAGATGCAACCCGCAGACGAAACTGATCATTTCGTTAACGAGGGAGATGATTGGAGCCAACACAGTTCGACTTGAGAATTGGACCATTTGTCTAAAGACTCTAATCATCTGATAATTACTATTGGGAACAGCATGATTTCTAAATAGTCATATTATAATTATCGAAGAGGGTGTGATGATTTTCAGGGTCTCCAGGTGTTCGCACCTTGGAAGAAAACCTGACGTTGCGAGTTATATTGGAAAAAGGTACATAGTTGTATGTTAGTTAGATGTAGTCCGCGAACACTCAGACGCGGAATATAAATATCGAAGTGCCTCCCAAGCTTTAGACATCATCAAGCAACAGAGAAGAGACCTTAACAATATAATATTTTTCTTACGATTTTACTTTACTTTATTTTACTTCGCTCTTAGTAGTCATAAACGAAACGAGTGAAGTCCGAGCCTTCCTAGACAATCTCCGTCTATAAAAAACGAATCTCGATTGGCTTAGACAACTTTGAAGTCTCTCAGTTTGTCTCCGACTAACACTAGGCTTGGTGTAAAAAAAACAATAGGTTTATGTGTAAAAATACAATACGGCTTGTCTTGAGTTTTGGTATCTAGCTTAACAATAATATGCCCAGGCTTGATGTATTCAAGTTTTATGGGTTTTGCGGGGGTGCCTAACTTGGTGAAAAATATGCTCTCTTTTTTTTTAGATTATGTTAGCTTTGTGAAAAAGATTACCCGGTATCGGAGTTAGTGTCTTGTTGGCTTGGTGTGTGAAAAGCTGCCCTTTGTGGGGTTTGCGAGGTTCTTCTACTTGGTGAAAATATGTCTCCCCAGGGGATATGGAATGTCTGGTCACGGAGCCAAACCTGGCTCCAACAGTCTGTTTACGGCTTCAAGATGCTGCTTTGGGGCTGTCCGGAGCATCATCTAAGATCATATCGAGTGATCTTTTATGGCACTGCACTGCCGACTGTACCTTGGGTTGGCAGGCACCGCCCCCAGGGTAGACAATCTTATGCGGGCAACCCGGTCAGATTGCCAACTCTGCTAGCGAAGGAGAATACGGAACCTTTTTATTACTTCCATTTAACTGCACAATATTATTATTATTTTTTCCCCGGCGGAAATAAAACTCTGCAGAGTCTCAGAATTTTTATTTTTATTTTTATTTTTCCTTTCCCCGCAGTAACGTCCCGAGAGTTTCTCGCTAATGATTGATAAATGAGCATTGACTTTGCGTTGTTGTTGAAGGCATGCGAATCGGGTTTAGCGGTAATGATCTCGCGATGTCAAAGATTGTTCACCCTTGAGGGCTGAAGGGGGAGGCTTTTTGGATCCACTTCGACTCGCCACGATACCGGTACTTTAATAAGTTATTAAGGGTTGACTGGCTTGAGGAACTGTGTTGCGGGAGCATACTCGGCTCGTACAGTATGTATGTAGTGCACAGCGTCATTGAATGGTAGCCAGGACCAGAGCCCATGTTGTTATCGTGCGCTCGATTCACCGGATCACGATGATGGCGTGTTGTTTCTTTTCTCTTTCTCTTTCTCTTTCTCCTTCTCCGTTCGAACATGTAGTAACAGCAACCCCCTGTTTGCCGGAGGTGGTGATTCTGGGGATCGTACTTGTTCCAGTACAGTAGTCCACGATACTGGTGCTACTCTAATCGTGCATCTCCATGATTCTGTACAGAGGTGAGTTAGTGCGTTGTGCAGATAGTTGTGTAGAAAACCAGGTCATATGCCCCTTCCTATACCAGCTGTTCGAGCAGCGCTCCAAGGTATCGGGCTTAATTGCCCCCATCTAACGATATAATATATCCCCCGCTCTCGCCTGAGGTAGGAGAAATGTGGACGACGACAGGTGATGAGGGTATACAGAGCACCCGCAGTTCCTCACACTCATCCAAGGTATTGACATCACACCCAAGAACCAACTGTAGATCACGAGCATCAAGCAATGAGACTGGGTACGATGCAGTACTATGAGATCCTCGAGTAAAGTCACAAGTATGCTGTATTTGTTTTACCTGGTTTCATCCATGCCAGCCCCTCGCAATTGGCATCACTCCATCAATGATAGCTAAACAGTTCTTGTTGTCTGATCCACCTGCGATGTCAGTGTCCGATTTGTAAATAACTCATGAACGAAGGGGAAAAAATGAAACAAGTAAGAAGCGTGCTAACGGAGACTTTTACCATTTTGAGTGTCCCCTACAGCCCAACGAAGTGACCTAGAGAGGGTGTTTGGTTTTAAAGGCTCCTTGATGAGCGTCCTCCTCTCACTAGTTGACGGAAGAGGGGGGGTGCATATTCTGCAGGGCAGTTCAGAGAGCGGATTTTCATCCGCGAGCATACCGTCATATCAACAGATCCTATCACAAAAGCAATCTCAGGTTATACTTGCGGCTCCACGATTTCGGAGAGGGGGGATGTTCAATCCCACAATCGCTCGCTGCACATATATCGGCTCGACATCGCAGATGGAGCGTCATGTAGTGTACCGGTATTGGTGGTCTTAGGATGGGAACCCAATAAGTCATCGGCACCATAACTTACAATGCAGTATGCGCATCCGGTACCGGAGCTGATTGCATTGGTTAACCAGTTTATCACATTCGAGGTGCAACACTGGTAACGGTAAGCCACCATACGCTCCAACAGGAACATCTCAGTTTCCACAGCAAACGTTTGAAATACCACTGATTGCAGGGGGTAAACTTGTCGACTTGCCACAGCATACCATCGCCGAGTGCTGTACTCGGGGGGTACCTTAAGTCGGGCGATACCCAGATATGGTAACTGACATATGGTGCAATGAGCAGGGGTAAAGATAGGAACTAAAACCAAAGTAGCTTCACATCTGTGCCAAGAGGTAATATTTTTGTATGGAGGACAAAAGTCCGGCGATAGCATTCTATTAGGCCTATAATACAGATAGAACAGGAAATACAGTAGGAAAAGTCTAGTAGGGAGTTGCATTTCCTTCGGCAGCAATAACAGCGGACAGTCTATCAGGCATACTCCGGATAAGTCCATCAAGCCGTTCAGCTCCAATCTGCTGCCAGATTGTCTTCAAATGCAATTGTAAAGTAGAAATATTCCCAACCCACCCCCAGGTCTCACCCATCTCAGTCTCCAAATCAAGCCACAATGCTTCAATTAAATTTAAATCTGGTGACTGGACCGGCCACTGAATTGTGTCCATTCCATTTACCTCACGATAAATCCTTGCATATTTTTTGTGCCCGGGCGCTCCATCCTCTATCACTCGTACCCATCCATACTCCTCACAACACTGATGCCATAGTGGGACAAGATATGGCTCCATCACAGTCTCCACATATGTAGCAGAGTCCATCTTCACCTCCCCAGGTATGAATACCAATTCTGACTTGACAGAACCACAAAATCCACCCCATGCCATAGTAGACTCTCTTCCCTGCTCAAAAGATTCATCGATACAATCTATATGATATTCTTCGTCAGGGCGTCGAATCACCCATGGGCGATGGCCAAACCCAGTTGTCGAAAATGTCGACTCATCTGTCCACAGCACTCTACTCCATTCTTCATAGGTCCAATGGAGTCTCTACTGGCACTATTCGACACGTTTTGGTTTGTTGGCGGGTTGGATATTAAATTTCCGCCGTGGTATCCACTTATGATACCCAAGATTCTCCATCACTCTCTTCACAGTTCTGGGTGAGCAGGAGTAACCCATCTCTATCACAATTGCATCCCAGGAGAGCCTTCGCGTATAGGCATCACGTGTAATAAACACAACAAGTCGGGCAACTTCAACTTTTGTAAAAATTGGTGGTCGGTGTAACGATCCCTCTCTAGATAGTTAGTGCTTGGCGATGGGGAACAATACTTCTCTTCGTATCTTCTTCTTCTCTATTATCTTACGATAGCTCTAGGCCTCTGCCTACGTTACCGATAGTACAAGACCCTTGTCTTCTACCGGGAACGCCTATCATAAGCTTTCTCTAACTCTTCTTCGTAAAGCACCTCCCTTGGCGTAATAATAGCGTTGGAATAAAGATAAAGATTGTAAAGATGTTTTATATTTGTTTAAAGTAATAAGTAGGAAAAGTACTTAGAACAAAGCATGAAGAACCTATCTTCCTCGGCCGCATCGGCCTCCTTATATAGTGTTCTTCCCGCCTTTAGTCATGTGACCTAAAGTGGTCACATGTGCAAAACTAAATCATAACAAACTAGTCATGTGACCAAAGTGATCACATGCTCAAAACCCATGACCTCATAGCGAGGTCATGTGCAAAACTCATAAACCAATCATAACGCAATAAACAAGTCACATGACTCGACTGAGTCATATGCACAAAACCCATGACATCATAATGAGGTCATGTGCGAAACATAAATAATATGCGCAAGGCTTACCCGTAAGGCACACTCGTAAGGCATACTCGTCAGGCGCATGTCCCATGACTCATACTTGCGCCATGTGCGAAAGCATCACAAATCCCACACATAACAAATCATATAACCCGAATAGGTCATATGTGCGAAACAATAACATACCTGTGACTCATAACCATGTGTCATGTGAAAACCCTTTTCTCGCTAAGCCACGTTCGTGACAGTCAGCCGGTTCGAATGGAATTGGAGGGTGTCCTGTTTTCCTTCGCTCGCTTGTAGATCTAAACATTGATATTAGTATAAATCAATTCAATATAATACACTCTAGTACTGACCTTTTGACAAGTCCGACGATCAATTTTGAGCTCCTGCCCAATTTTCGTCCAACTCCAACCAGCATTTTCCCGTAATGAGATGATTCTGATACAGTCATCTCGAGTCGTCTCCATATGCCGTTTGCCAACCGGCTGCAGGTCACGGCTTCCCTTGGTTTTCATTTTTCTCCGTTCGAGGTATGGTTTCACAGGTAAAGGTTGCTTGTCGCGTGTATTGTTTTGTTGTATGCGTGAGTCCTGTTTCCTCCCTAGTTTCTGCTTAGTTAACAATGTCTTAAAGGTTAAGACATTGGTACTACCGGGCCAGACTTACCCTTGTACCCTAGTACAGTACTACCACCCTTGAACATCAGGACATCCGCTCGACAACTCTCCAGGAGGCGAATCCAGCCATTAAAAAATCGTGAAAATAAAGCAGAACAAATGGCTATTTCTATTATTTTTTTAATTATTTCTCCCTATTTCTTGGCCCGATTATTGAGGCAGGCAGCCTTGCTTGTCTCATGAGCCAAGAGTTACTCAATCTCGGCACCCACCACTCACCATTTTATTAGCGAAGATGATGTTTCAAGGAAGGAAAATTCCGGTACCAAAGTACTGTACTGTACCAGGGGAGATGTTTTCGTACAAGACAGGCATTACTTTGCTAGTTAACTATCCCAGTCTTGTACTCGTACAAAAACGTCTCCCCGAGCGCTTGTGCACTAAAGACCGGTATTAAGGAGTTTGGTGGTAAAAATAAAATAAAAAAAACATACTATCATAAAAATTGAAGCTCGCTTAGATCCAACCCCTCAGAACCCTTTCTATAAAAGAAAGGGGGGTAAAATAAACGGTGGTGATGGGGGAGAGAGAGAGGTCGTAGTTTGCTGGTTGTGCTTGGCGATGGCATGGGGTGGGTGGTAGAGTACTCGAGTACAGTAGTTGACATGTCCTGTTCATCCCTGCGATCAATAGCACAAGTTTTCTCCCTTGTTTCACCCCTGTTGTTCATCCCAGTAGGGTACAGTACTGTACTCGTACAGTGCACCTACTGAAAAGCAATATCGATAGTAGAGCCAACACTAGTATTGGCTACCGGTACGAGTACTGTACGAGTACTGCCCAGCTGAAGTTAATCAAGTCCCTAAGGGATTATCTTGATAAACTGGCCAAGAGGAAGGCCAACTCTCCTCCGAAATCGAATTAATTGCTGCCGTAGCATTTGCTGTCCTAGACAACACAACCAAGACTCCCGGCTCCCCCGTTGTGAATAGGCAGCTATCAGCCCACTACCGTACCGGTATGATACGAGAGCATGAAGTTTCAACGCTGCACGCCGCGAGAGCGCAGCTCGTAGCCGGCTGTGGCTGCTCTGACCTCCGGGTCGGACGTCCTCCCTTGGGGGTTTAGGACCGTGCATTCCTTGCATTTCTTTTTCTTTCTCTATCAGTTACGGTCCATGAACTCTATTAGTGCCGAAATTGCTGTAGCGCTATCATCTAGAAATTCATGGTACACGCCGATCATGAACTGCCCCCCCCCCCCCCCGGCGGGAACGGAATTTCCCCCCCCCTTAAAAGGAAAAGCCTCTTTCAATTCCCATTTTCCAAAATGTTGGGAAAAAAAAAAATTCGCCTGGGGGTTTTGGGTTAATTAACTGTACTCCTACTCCAATATTTGCTGGTCCCCCTTGAACCCTTTTTAGAACCAAAAGAGGGGAAAAAAAGGTTAGGTTTTGGACTAACATATTTTTGGAGAAAAGGAAGTTTTTCGGGGGAAAGGGTAATGGTGTTTGTTTTTTTAAAAATCCAAAATCCTAAAAAAACCGAAAAAGAAAAAGAAAAGGGACTGGGCCCCAAAAACTAAAAATTCCCCAAAAATCCCCCACTAAGAAAAAACTTTTTAGGAAAAATCCCTTTGGAAAACCCCGAAAAAAAAAAACAATCTTTGTAATAAAAATTCCATCCCGGGCCAAAAAACCGGGCCAATAATAATAATAATTAATGGAAATTACCATTATTAAGGGAAAAAAGGAAAAGAAAAAGGGGGCAAAATTAAAGAAC
>NW_003298849.1:14863-27927 GCF_000151645.1 Tuber melanosporum | reverse complement strand
TGGAGAAAGGGATGTTTTCAGGCGGAAGGAGTACTGTTGTTTGTTCTTATAACAGTCAAAACTCGTAAAAGACCGGAACAGGAAAATGAGATGGCACTGCGCGCAAAACACTAAATATCGCCGAAAACTCCCCAGCTAGGATAAACGTTTTAGGCAAGACTCCTTGTGGAAACGCCAGAGAATAAAAACGATCATTGATAGTAGACATCCAATCCTGGACTAAAATACGGAGCAAATAATAATAATAATAAATGAAAATAACAATAATAAAGGTAATAATGATAATGATAATGGTGCTAATATGAATGACCCAGGTGTTGAACAGGGAAACGTACAAAAATGTGCTTGGAAGCAAGGAAACGAAACGAAGACAGAAAGAATCCGCTGTTGCTGGTCAGGCACCGGCACTGCACATCCGCCTAAGAGCCAGGGAACTCATAATCATAATCCTTAGGCTTGGGGGTTCTAGGATCGCAACATATATCGACGACGACGACTCGTCCCGTGTGTTTCTCCTCTAGGGCTATAGATTAGCTATATCTCGAATAGGAAAGAGAAAGAAAGACGCACCAGGTGGTATCCTCCAGTCCCCTCGATTAACTACCTCCGTAAGTCCTGATGGCTGCACACCTCTCTCAATGCTCAGAGCTATAAGACCCCAGAATATTGCAGGATCGCCGGCAGCTTTGAGTGCCTGCGAATCACCGCACTCTCGAACATTGGAGGCGCCTGCCAGAGCCTTCAACCAGGAAAGCTGGGTATTCACCATCGGGTTTATTTGGTCACCGACAAACCGCAGAGTGCATTTGCCATCGTGGACCTCGGGCCTCAAGACCTGCCAGGAATATGTATCCACCCCTTCACTTAGCACCGAAAAATCTCCACGTGCGGTATAAATGGACTTCTGAGAGTATATCCGGCTGGTAGTTAGGACTGTCATCGTGGTGTGAAGGGCTTTGTGCTCAAAATTTTCACTCGATTCGACCAATATGCCGCCGGAGTAGTGGTAAAAATTCGTTGAGAGCAATTGCCCGAGCTGTCCACGCTCGGGGAGTTGGGGGTTGGTGAGGCCATGCTCTCTAATGCGGATATAGTACGGAACACCCTGAAAATCCATTAAACTACGTACCCCAACACTGGTGCAAGAGTTTTACCATAATTGAGAGGGGCGGCACACTAGTTGCGAACAAGTTGTGAAAGAGGAGAGATGTTTAGGGAGGAAGGTTTTGTAGGAATGAGGTATGTGGTATTGCTATCGGCCATCAATACTTTGGTGAGCGAGTTTTACTTTATACCGAATCCTGAGGGTTCCTGTTGAAGAGCCGCATAAGACTGGGTGTGGTATAAGGTAAACTTATGGTGTGTGTGCCGTGGTGCGTGTAGAGTATGGTACTGTACAGTACTATACGCGTCTCTCAATGTGCTGCACCACGCAAGCGACGGGCAGCGTCCACGGTTCGGCTTCCTAGACCCAGACCAAGAACAAACGTTGCCCGCCCGATATTCTCGCACATTCGAGTATCTTACAGTCCGGGAAACGTGAAAACAATTGCAGGACCGTCCCCGAGTGCTGTGCTCCACCTTTCCCCAAAGTCTTCGGAGCGTGAGTTACGTGTCCGTGGTCAAGTCAAGGATAATAAATATATTGAACAAGTCACGGCAGTTCCCGCAAAAAATCCAGCGCGGTGGAGCTATCAACCATACAATAAGTGGATCACTTATTCATTCCCCATTCTGGAGACTTTAAAAAACGTCGAGTACTGGAATGCCACGGGGCCCCCCCCCCGTCATTACCTCTCTCACCTCTCTCAGAGAGCTTAACCATGTTCCCAAATGTGCTGCTGCGCCAAAACTAGGGATACTCTCGAGTCAAGCCTACCAATATGTTCTGGTCTCCACAGCGTTTGCTCAACCCTAGTGTAGGGGCAGAATATGAAATACCATACCATTACAAGTATATCAGCTGATCGAGGTGCGGGTCGCCGTTCCTGGGATTGGGGTTCCCGTGACTACTTCTCATACTTGTACGAGTACATTTAGCCATCTCAGACGAGCCCGGGGAGTGTATTGCTTGCCTTATACTGCCCGGCTACTCTGGTCACAGGTTCTGGTTCAGACCCTTCCCGGAGCCCAAAGCCGTCAGGGCCAGTGCGCACAAATTATTATCTTCTTGCATACTGAACAACGTCGCCGAATTCGAGTCGCCGAATTCGAGTCGCCGAACTCGATTCGGTTGACGAAATACCATGGGACTCCGGAGAATCCCTTGCTGGTATTTGCCGAATGGGGGTTTGAATTCTTAGGCGGCGGCTCACTCATTCGCGTAGATCGGCTTCGCACTAACATTCCTCTGACGCGAGTTCACCCAGGTGATCGATGTCTACCTTCTACCCAAAGCGGCTTTGACAAAGCTCCCGGAGAATCGTAAGACTGCATTGGCGTCTCGCCTGATGGATACCGGTGGTAGACGACGTGGAGATGAGAAGGGCAAGCAGCCTCCCCAACTTTGCAAGGAGGAAGTTGTCCAAATTTCCGCTTTTGATCTCCTCTCTTTATTTTGGGGGAACTCGCACAGCTTGCTCGGGTGCTTGTGGAGGGCTCGTAAGTTATGGATTGAGATGGAGCATGGGGACGAAGGTGCCCAGAGACCCTCATTGACCATCAGGAGCAGAGCAAACTAATCAAGCAGACGAGAGGGAGGGGTGGCCGTGTATTACTGATCAAGTTGAATATTTTTGGCCTGGTTCTCCCAGAGAGACGGTGAAAAGCCCGGCGGGAGAGCGGATACAGATTTACGGAGGGAACAGATTGAGGTGCGGCAGGCCAAGATCTTGGAAGCTTATATCCGAGTGGAAATCTTGTCTAGTCAACGACGGCAGAACATTCGTTCTGAGGGGTGGCCACAATCGAGGTTCTTAGATATAGGGATGAAAGTTTCCCCTTCATCGGATAGGTTGGTGGCAATTCGTGAAGGGCATACCGGGAAAAGTACCTATATGGTGTGCCAGGTGCGACTCTATTTTCTGACAGGCGATGAATTGATAGGGGGTAGTGTTCATACGAATCAACCCCTCCTTCCACGTATTTCCAAACATCTTTTGGAGGTGACCGCTGAGTTAGAGTATGCTCTAGATATCAGGGTCGTCGCCTCGTTTACGTTTTTCTCGCGCAATTCCAGATAAGGGAGTAATTGACCGAAAATGGAGGAACTTCGAGGGTAAATGATCCTGAGGTGGAACAGTGTTTCATGGATTGTTGGAAGGCGCAGGAGAGGGACTCGGCGAGGTTGATAGTAGGCACCACATCAAAATCAAGAAGGAGAAAAGACGCCTGCGAAAATTTTCTGATGGGAATAATCTGATTGGAGGGCTGCGGCACAGGAAGGACGAAGTTTGGATGCATGTTTCCCCGGAAAGCCAGGGCTGTGTAAGGGATGATGGAGAGGGAACTCAGGGAGCTGCCATGCGAGATAGCGATAATAAAAAAAACAGACGAGAGCGGGGTGATTGGGGCAATTTTGCACAGTGTCTCGTGCATTAGTATCATACATACCTAGACTGATGTGATAGGTTGAGATCTTATTATGGATGCCAGGAATTCTCCTGATATCGGGCTATGGAGATGACCTCCCGGCCCAAGCGCAGGTAAACCATCCACTGACGGTATTGCGATAGAAGCCCGCATTCCATTTGTATCATACAATTGCTCTTAGGACTATATGGACAAAAAATCGGCCCCATTGCCAACATTATGCTTGATAGGCTTAGGGATTTGTAGACCAACCTTTCGAGGGTGGGGTGGGGGTTACACTTCCAGATAGATACAGGTATTGAACGAAGTAACCTTAGTCTAAACCGGTATGGTTTGTTTGTTTTTCTGTTCCTCCTGCTACCTGCCTTCTACAAAGACGCTTCCCCTAGTTCCGAGCCATCAATCGCCATTAGCATCACTCCGGGAGTGGGAGATTTACAAGTACAGTACTTCACATTTTTTGGGTCGGCAAGTTCCGCGCCAAGGTAACTTTCGTTCTGTCAATAGCAACCTACGCCTCAGAGCTTCCACGATTGCAAAGCATTGACCTCAGGCGAAATTTTGGCTACTAGTTTGATAGGGTAGGCAGAATTTATTCTAGTCAACTGTTTTCTAAGGGTACTTTCCTCCACCGTTGGTTCTCGATGGAGTAGTTCTTTCTCTGTATAGTTTTTTAGATGATGACGACGACTGATCATCCAAATGGCGAACGAACGACAATCGTCGCTAAAACAAGAGCCGTGTGTTAGAGGAAGGAGTTGAGGAATCTATCGTGCGCGAGAGTACACAAAAAGGGTAATAGAGTTCTTACCGGAGATTCCCATAATCGTCTGTTGGTGTCGATACCGGTACTTCAAGGATTAAGGTGGATGGAATTATTGAGGGTCTTCCGCAGTATGACGCCGGTAGTCTTATCTGGACCTCCATGGGGTTGTGTGGGTGGGACTACCACGAGAAAATCACAATGGCTGATCATACTCGAAGGGCATTTCGAGCGTTCCCTGACCAGCCACGTATTGGGTATTTTTGGCTTTGGGTTTGAGAGGAGGAGGCTGCTTGCTTAGATTAGCGGAGGTCATGAACGAACCATTCCATCTAATTACAGGTTCCCCAGGGCCGAATACCGGCAAGATTCGATATCTCGATTTTCCTAAAGAAGTCAGGTGTGCCGTACAAAGTTCACTCGACTAAATTGGGTAGGCTATCTTACTGCATAACGGTTCCGAGAAATGACTCGAGTGCCTGCAGGCGTGGGGGGCCGGGGGTCACACAGAACATCTGAAAGCAATCGCCTAAAGAGACTTTATCAGCCAACTGCGTGGGGGTGAGTCGTCTCGGCGCCCGCTTGAACAACTCCTTTCATTTCTCTAGAGATGACTGGGGATTGTTGTCGTGGATATCGTGACCCTGAGAGTGCGGCAGGGCAATATAGTCTGGGCCATCGTGCAAAGCTGGTCTCATGGCTCTCCATACTTCTTTCTCGCTCCCCTCTGCTCGAGTAGAGTGATTCATCCCCCATCCTCTGGCCCAGTGCCAACAAGCAATTCTTTTAGAACCTCCTTAGTTACCGGCGGATGCACCATCGCCGACGATAAAGTTTTAAAGAACACTAGTTGGCTTTGCCGCAACTTCAATCTTCCCAGTGCATAATGTTACCTCCACCCATAGAGATCCATTGACCGGTTTTTGCCGGCGATCCTATCACCAAAGTATGTTCTCCGCCTGAAGATGATCTGAGGATGCAACGCTGCCATGAGCCAGTTGCCGTAATGAAAGAACGACTCTACATTTGCGGGAGGTTCATAATGCTTGCAGGCAAACTGCCGGTACACGATTATACTGGTGGGAGTCTCTTCTATTGTCAATCCATATCCGCTCTTTCAAGACGCGACAGATGAAAGACTGCTATTCCACGACCTCGGTAACGATGACAAAAAGACACCTCCTCCCGTCAACAATCCCGTGAAACCCCCAAACGTGCCGAGTGCTGTTGGGGGTCAGCTGTAGGCAGACGAAGAAAATAAAAGGCTGTATTTCTTTAGTGGAGAATATGGAGGCATCTCTCCTGACTTTCCTCTTCTCTAGGCCTGCGACACATGGGAGGATTCATGGCTAGGGTTGTTCCGGGGTTCAATGGACCGGAGAAGGTGAAGCGCGCTGCTTTGCATAGGAGGGTGGGTTGGGCCTCAGAGCGTTGCTGGATGGAGTAAGGATGGAGTAGGGATAATGTGCCGTTCTGAGCTTGATATCCTTCGCCGTGATATAAAAAAATGACCTCCGCAATGACACCCGGCCAGCTAGAGGTCCAAGAGTCGAGGGTATAATTGCTTCCATACGTACATACGGGAGATGATGGGCCTCTGACTTCTTTCAGAGGTTATTATGCCAAGAACTGGGGAAACCCAAAGGGCGTACGTCTCACGAATGCCGAATTTTAGGATTGTTATTCAGCACCAACCCTACTTTATAAGGCACCAATGAGTGAGATTGATGTTCATGACTTTAACCAGAGAGTTTGGCATCAAATGATGGCATCGAGACAATATCCAGAGTCATCAAGGCGTTTCTGTGGTGTTTCCTCTGCTTTCGATGGAAGCTCCCCATAATGCGTGAGTAGTCTCTATCATTCGGGGTCATATCTGAGGTAAAGCTATGATAACAGACGCATAGCCACCACATTCGTGGCGGCGCCTCTACAGGTCTCAGGATAAGGGACTCGGTGATATCTAGGTTCTCACTACCGGTATGCTAGGTTAGACCCCATAGTCCTCTCGAACCAAACAGGGCCATGATACGAATGATTCTCTCGCCTTCCGATGGCTCAAGTAGCGGGTGTATAAACCTCCAAGCACTCATAATGACTTCAGTTGCAATGCCCTCGAGAGAGGTCAAATGATCGCGTCAGGTGGATCACCCCTGCATAACAACCATGCTTGTGATGTTTGTGATGCGTCCTCAACCCGGGGTGCTCATGATATGGACACGGGTCAGGAAAATCCGGAGAGCGTGGGATGGTGTGGCGGTAGGGGGGGGGGGTTCACCGACTTACCACACCCCACAAAACACCATCGATATCCTTGGGGGAAGGCAAGAGCCTTGGAAGCTCGTTGTGTGATTTTATTATTATTCTGACTTGGTGGTTTCAACCCGTCCGACCTATCCTCCTATATACTCCCCCTGCTTGCTAACCAGAACAATTTCCAGCCAACCATTTCCTTGCCATTCAGGACAAAGAATTAGAAGGTAAAATACCAAGCCTAATGGCTCTACCGTAGGAACCTGAATAATTGAGCCTCGCGCAAAGACGTCCAAATTCCCTCTCTTGGGCGGGGGGGTGAGAAGACCGTGAAAACCGACCCCACTCGGCCCCTATGATATATTATAAAACAAAAACAAAAGTACCATACAAAAGTGCCGCACCTTACGATACGGTACCAGCATAGGCAACTCCAACGCCCTAATTCGAGATTCAATCATTCGAGTTCTTAAGGTATCATTCAGAGACATAGGTTCACAGGTCAAGTTTCCGGAGCCTATGGGCTGCATGACAGTCATATAAGGCAATATGAACTTGGGCAGCACCACGATACCAACCCCATCATTCCACTCCCTGACCATGGACTTCCGCTATCCTTCACTATCAATCGACCCAAGAAAAGGGTTCTCCAAGAGTGAATCCTTTCTTTCAGAACCAAAACCATCTTACTATTCGCCATGCCATCCAACAAACAGTCTATCCATCACAACCATTGAAAAAGAAAAAAGGAAAAAGAAAGAAAAACATCGATATTTCTCGCCAACCTGGCAGGACTGCAGAAATCTGAACAACAGCACTATCGACAGGGGGGGGGGGGAGGGGATCGAGGAACTCGGCCAGCAAGAAGCCCCCCCTTCCCACCTTCCCCCCGCCCCCATCCCAGAGGCACAATATCATATCAAATACCACCTCTGCGACCACGGCTTCCACCCTACGTTACAGTACTCACCGGTAAGGCTCTGCCAATCCAATGTAAACATAAGGATTCACCAGGCAGCGGGAGGGGTAGGCAGTAGACAATTTCCATCATAGAATCTACGTGAGGAAAAGTGTGATGACAAAACACCCGGCACTAAGATACCTCCCGATGATATCTCGGAATCCGAGGGGACGTTATGAGGTTAAAAAGACGAAGGGTCATGATTATCACTCGGGTTTTTGGTTTTCGGAGAAACTGGCCCGTTGCAAGAACTGGGGACTGTTAGGCATATAATAATATTATTATCATAATTGCGGAGGAAGGAAGGAAGCACTTGGTGGCTGGACTTTAGCGCTTGGTTATCCCTCCAGCCCGTGTCCTATCCACTTTCATTCGGGTGAGTGGGTGAGTGATTCTGGATGTTCCAACTCCAACCGATATGGTACTATACGGTAAAGTGATAGCCAATAACGCAGTCCAAACGAGCAGATAAAAAAGCACGAAACAAAAATTACTATCCAATTCACCGTCTTCCAATTCAACTCGGCAAATATTTTTCGAGAATTGGGTAATTGTGAAGTCTTCAAAGTCGATCCTTGGAAAAATACGATACTGTTCCAAACATTTACTCGAGTATCATACATTACTTGAGCGTGTACAGATTTGTCCATCTTTGTGCTATAAAGTGCCGACTGCCAAATATTTCTCAACCTATTCTTAGCACAGGTACAAAATGGTTCATAAATGCCCACCCATGAATGAATCAGAATGATTGACCTCGAACCGGTTACCGGAAACATATAGTAGCAGCGAAAAAGGCAGGTTACACAGATTAGGCTTTCCTCTCGCTCTCCTTTCTTCTCATTTCGTTGATTCTTCACCACTCCCTTACCGATACTTGTACGAGTACCTTGCACTTCACTTCACTGCACGAGTATTACTTGTATACGGGTGCCATTCCAGTAAGGTAGCCTAGCGAGTAATTAGGAGATACAAACTCATCTATCAATGCCCAATACGGCAGTTCAATTTTTTTCCTTCATCCACAAATCTATCCCCCCCATAACCATGGGTCCACAAAAAAGTAAAGTAACGGGGCAACCTCCGCTCTGGAGGTAACACCCGACGAGGGGTAACTGTTGCACAGAAGAAGAAGAAAAAAAATCCCGCTTAGGTTTCGAGAAACCCGTTCCTGCAGTAGCGCATTTCTTCAAGTGGGGGCACGATAGGCAGATCATTTACTGATTCTTCCTTTGTGTTTTTTTTTTTCCTCATCCACGAGCCCGACTACCGGTACTGTACACCGCGGGGAAGGGAAAAGTAGCTTCTAGTTTTTCACCGTCAAGTCATTCCGAGCGGGATCTTACGAACTTTGACTCCACCCGCTCTCTCCCGCCCGCCAGCTGGCAAAAACAATGGCGTTGACGGGAACCACACCGCACTGGCTGAAACCTGAGCCATAACGCCACTCTCGGAATTCCTTTTTCCCCGGAAAGCCGTGTCTCAGAGTGGCGATTCTCGAGTATGATAACGGCTGCGGTAGCATGCAGCGAGAGCTGAAATATGGATGCGCATTCTCACTGCTCTAGCGATTGGGGCACATTCCCAATGCCCTCTGATGAGCGGGTTGGTTGAACCCGTTCTCATTCGGATGAGTAAGGTCCCCCCCCCACCGGCTCGTGCTCGAACTCGAAGAGCCTGGGTTGTCTTTGCTGGTAGGGTCCGGCACTTTTTCAACCCTCGTCTTAAGCTGGGGTTGAGGAGATCAGCTACGGCAGTGTTTTCGCCCCCCCCTATCCAAGAGAGGGAATCTTGGACGTCCTAGCGCGATGTTCAACTATTCGAGTTCTTACTGCAGGTGCAGGGTATGAGTTGGTGGATCTTCTCTACTCGAGCACAGTACGAGTGAGTAGCGTACCGGTAGCTTGCTAGATTTGCGCCCCTTACAGGTGAGTTAGTTGAATCCTGCAACAGGGGCCGCTTCGGGTGGTGAGGTATCTCTTACATACCTCAGAGTGGTTAGGGTGGGTACGAATAGCAGCGTACTGTGTTTGTAGTTTTCTGAGGTTTGTAAACACGACTGCTATCATACCGTAAGAACTCGAATAAACAGACCATGTGCTATGGAGTCCAAAAATGTCCTCTGCTAGAAAAGGGGCGAAAAACACATCAAATAAACCGGTTTTCGAGACAAATCAAAAAATCAAGAAACACCCAACCTTACTGGGAGAGGCAATTCCAGCGTCCTAACTTAGCACACGATCCGATCACTCGAGTTCTTATCATACGGTATCGCATACCACCAAAATCTTGAGGCCCCTGCTCGTTATCTTGCCCATCCGCAATAGCAGCTGTATCCAAAAAAAAAAACGTCAGAAAAATTACACGAGTACCGCGCAGTGAGTAAGGTACGGTAGAGAATTTGATTCCGCCTAGATGTAAGCACACCGTAATATACAGACTATTAGGGAAGGTGAGCAGCGCTCTCGTAAAGGTGGATTTTCTCGCTGACCGAATGAATGAATGGTTAGGAAGTGTGAAACAAAGTTTGCCAGCGATGTCAGGGTGTTTGGGTACTCGTAACGGGCAGGCTCAACGTGAAATAATAAACAAGAGGATATCCACTGCCGGGGCCGGTAGCGGGTATGTAATGTTTTGAGCTTCAGGCGTGTGCATGACATTAGCCGTAGTTTACAAGTACTGTATCATACCAGCCTACCAGAATCCTATTTATCTTATGGTGATGGGGGGAATGAGACATGGTGAATGGCACAGCGGGTTTAAGGGGTTCTTACTGTGTGCTGTGCTGCGGAAGTATCACACTGCCCGTGCCGAATTCGATGAGTATGATACAATACAGTACTGTATAGTACGGGCCGTAAGAATTGTCCATTGAAATCTGGACGCGCCCGTACTGGCACTCCTCGGCCATGAAAAATCCAAGGACGAAACTAGGACGTGCCACATGAAAAAGAGAGTAAACACTGGATAATATTACGAGTTACCAGGACTGTAACAGCTCAGGGCAGAGCGAGTTACGGTAGGGACAGCTATTGGCGCGAGACAAACTCACCGCAATTCTAAACAATTATTACCTTTGATTATCGTACCACGGCAAGTTATATAGTCCCGCATAACGGCGACTGCAACGACACGAAATACCATACAGGTATTGCGAAGGAAAGGGGAAAAGGAAAAGGAAAAGAAAAGAAAAAAAAAAGATGAGCTGAAAGAAGAAGACTAGACAAGATGTAATCCGGGATACTTTATCGGGACGACTGCCACTCACGGGTCCCGGTACAGTAGAGGTAAGTAGTGTACTGTACTTGTACTAGTACTGTAGATAGCGTATCGGGGCCAAATCCAGATGATACTTTTATCACATCGCAAGGTCATAAGGTTATAATACCAACTCCATCCGTCATCAAAGTTTGTTCAAACGCATATCATACTTTTTTTCTTTTACTAAGGATGCTTGCATATCATATCATATCAACCTGGGAAGTCGGGTTCGGGAATGGGAATGGAATAATACCGGTACCGGTACGTGTGACGAGATCAAACGGAGGAACGCAGTAAGGGGGGTTGCAGAAAGAAACAGCTTGATATGATATGATATCGGGTTGTGTTGAAAAAAAAAAAAAAAAAAAAAAAAAAAAACTTTTCACAGTAAGTCACCCACTTTGCCCATTCGCTCCCGTACTGTACGAGAATACTTGTGCTGGTTATATCTATCTATCTTGCCTCGTTCGCTTTCTGCTCTGATCACACTACCACGTACCGGTGCTGTAAGGGTTCGTCAGGAGAGCTCGTTCAGGCCCCCTCCCTAATTTTTGCACCATTCCTTTCCCTCCCTCTTCCCTGCTGGCGGTGGGGTCGAAATACATGCCTCCCGGAGAAAATCTAGGGGCTGCGAATATTTAATAATGCACTTAAGGATACTATAGTTCTACACCTTCGAGTAAGTTGTTTGAGTAACCTTCCCGAGGAGGGGAGGACGCCCGGTGGCACGTACTCGAGTGCTTTTCATAATTCAGGAAAATAAGATGGTGGAGGATTTGTATGGGGCACTGAAAATTACTGAAATCTACAGCAAAGTGCTTATGGGTGTTGTACGGGGGCTGCACTCACTCATTCCCCTATTGCTATATTCCCCGCCATAAGGAGGTATTAGCAAAGTGCTTGCGATTCTGTCCCCCCCCCCCCCACTTGCACAGCACTCGAACATGTCGTGTTAGGTTACTATGTTGTTGTAGAGGACCGTAATTTGTGAGATGACAAACTTTTTTTTTTTTTTTTTTTTACCCCTGGGCGCGGTGCAGATTTTTCTGTTTTGCCGTGTGCTGTGCGAGTACTGTACTGTACAATACCGGTATCATACTTTGTGCTAGTAAGGAATCCCACCAATCTTGCTTGTGCGGAGGCTCCATTGGTACTGTACTAGTACAGTACTAGTACAGTAGGATTGCGGCTGAATGATGTTGGTGGAGTACTATACTTCTACTGTACCAGTTGCAGCTGTAGCAATAGCAGGGCAGTCCCTTCAACACACAACGCACGGCATCAGTTCTCCGACAAGCTTTACGATAGGGATAGCGACAGACTGGTACTCGTACACGCTTCTGCACACACGGCCCAATGGACTTCGTTCCGTGATTGCCATCAGTAGCCATAGTGCTCGCCTATCTACTCGAGTATCATACACGTACTGTACAGGTATTTGTCCGGAAGCGAGATGCAGATGCCCAGATTGATCCCCGCAGGATACGGTACTCGGGCACATACCTGCCCGGAACTCCACGAAACGTGAGAGCAAAAACCCAAAACGGAAGAAAAGTTTTTGTTGCGTTTCGCCATTCACCAACACTGTTATCAATCGCTTTTGTGGGTGGGCAGGTAGGTACTGTAGGTGGGGCTGTGATGTATGGAGGACTAGAGCGTTGGAAGCAACTTATCTCACCGGTCATAAGGGAGTCGACTATGGAATCTAGGCCATCTGCCCGATCCTGGGTAGGTTGCGCAACACCACGATACTACCAGGTATGATATGATTTCCACTAGCAAAGTACCAGTGGCCAAGAGCCAATACAAAATATGCTCCCCCTATTACCGGGTACCGGTACCTCGCCTAGGAGAAGTACTCGAGGAGTATCGCGGGGAAACTGGTTTCAAGACTAGCCTGGCGCTGACTTCACTGCATATGGTTCTTGTTTGAGAAATGTTCCTCTGGAAGCATAAGCTGAAAATACGGTACTGCACTACCGGCACTCCCTCCGCGATCGTGGATACGAGAGGAGGCCACCCAGTAGACTTCAACATCACTCTAGTGGTCAAATTCCCCTCTGCTCATTGGCTCTCGTATCCTTAGAAACACTTCAATTCAATTTGGGGTCGTGCCTAAACCTGGTCCTGCACTACGGTATTCGTAGAGAAGGTAGTTTTAGTTGGGTGGTGTTCTCCCTTCACCAGAACCAATGCTCCCCACCCCAATTCTTTGTACAAGCACCTAAAAATGCCTAATCTATCACACCCTGCCCGCCATAAAATATTCTAAACATGTTGCTGTTGCGTTGTCAC
>NW_003298849.1:0-14616 GCF_000151645.1 Tuber melanosporum | reverse complement strand
CCTCACGTAGACACTGCTGTATAACCTTGGCTACCAGTTGGAAGCTATGACACCATCACTTGACATCACTCGGAAGCTTGGCCATTCCTGCCTTCTCATTCCGCCATGCCCGAACATGCCAGTGCTTGTCCAACATACATAAATGAATTCTTGACGCCGTCGCCATCCCGGATCTCGATCAGGTACGAGCGTGTGAAGGTGATAAAAATAGATGGGCATCATACCAAACCGAATCCTGCTAGATTGTCAAAGGATTTCCAAGACCTCGGAACTTGTTGTGTTGCGGGAACACCCGAGTGCGTCTATGACCCAGCGGGGATGGGGGATCTGCTTCGCGAGGGGCAATTGTTGGAAATCCTATCTGATTCGCATAATCCTCATCTTATAATTTGGAAGCATGATACCTAACTTAGCAGATTGGTAATTTGGTGGGCGCCTTAACCTTAAAACATTTTTTGAACCCCTTGCTTTCTTCTTTCCCTTGTGCTGTTGGGTACCGTGTGGGACAGTATGCTGGCGTAATTGTGGAAATAATGTGGTGCGAAGTATATACCTCATTAATTATGACTTGGTACAACCTGACCCATTTCTACTCGTGTATCTCGCCCACATTGAGGAACAAAATGCAATTATCATAAATTCTGTTATAAGTTAGATGTCGGTAAATACCGGTGCTCCCTAACTTGAGCACCGCATCCCATTCCCCACCATGAAGTTCTGTACTAGTACTGTACCGGTACTCCAGTAAGACGGCGGGGAGATGTGCACGGTGATTGAGGCGGAGCAAAGATAATACATTCCGGAAGGAGATTGTGTCCTAGTTACCGGTACTCGAGTGCTCGCACCTGTCAAAATTGAAAGCAATCCTTGATCCAAGGTTACACGTGTACTACAGTACCTGGTATACAAGCACAATTTATCCATGGTTCTCCTTGTGGGAATCATTGAATAGGGGGGAGGACTGGACCCTACGGTAGGGGGCGGGGACCACTGGTCAGGCGTCGTACGGTATCATACTGTACCTGTGCTGTCAATAGTAGCATCAATTGATTGAACTTCTTCCTCCAAACCAGCGCTCATATTTTCCTCACTTTGCGCGCACCCTCGAGGAGTATGGAGGGTGCTGCTTTCGGCCGTGATATTTGAGAACGGGGCAAGATAGTTGGTGTTCCTCCTATACTCGAGTAGTGGAGAAGCCACACTGCCCGATAAGGGCGAGCCCCTCTCCACTCCACTCGGGTGGAGGTTACTCAATCAAGAGAACTCTGTTGCAGTTTACCCCTGATGCATTCCTAAAAGGTAAACCTGGTAGCGCTAAGGCTACATTGTACTCGTACTCGAGTACAAGCGAGAACTCTGCGCTCCCAACATCGCGGGCTATTCTTGTCTGCTGGACTCGGTGCCTGGTTTAGTAGCGTTGGCTTTCTCATGCTGCAGTGGGATCGCCACCACATGCAGGTACGAGTACAGAACAATCACTCAGCCCAACCCACTCATTCACCTTCACTTGAAACATGGGCAACGACTGGCTCAGGCCGAATTGGCAGGCGTCTCACCCCCCCCCCCAATGCGAGACTCACTCGGGTGCCGTTAACTCTCCTCCTACAAACGCCCTGACAGGCATGATTAGGAAGGAAGGCGGACAGAAACCAAACCGATTTGCCCACCCATCCACTGTATTACATACTTGTATTATTCTCCTACGAGTAAACACAACCTACGGCTTAGGGTTCACTGGAATTCTCACCCCCTCTCTTACTTGCGGAATTTTTTTTTAACCAGGATTGTCTCAAGATTATCTGGTTGGATGGGAATAGGATGGACCGAGCAATCGCTCTCCCCACCAACTTGCTGGTGGTGGTTCAGGAGTCGTGATGTATAAAATCACCCCCCCTCCCACTACCTTACCGGTACTTGGCTCTCTAGTCGTTTCCTCGATCTCTACAACTGTCAAGGCAGTTTCATTCATTATTTTTCACTCTTTCTGTTTTCATTTTAGTCCCTCTTTACGGGTGCCAGTAGCTATCGCTCACTCACTCACTTCACTCTCGCTCATAGAAAATTTTTTTATTTCTTAGATCTAATCCTTGATCACTGATACTCACTCGTCTTCGGAGATCAATTTTCACTCTTTATCATAATCATAATGCGGACCGGAGGCGCGTTCGCCATCTTTGGGCTCATCGTCCTACAGGGTGTGGCTGCGACGGTATGTACTGTATCAAGGTGGCGATAGAGAGTTGAATTGATAGCTGATATATTTATTGTACAGAGTTGGCGTAACCAAGACTCCTACTCTCCCCCTGGGAATATCAAAAACGATTGTACAAATGACGAAAGCAACGGCTTCGACTGGAACGACTTGCCAACCGGTTATTTCAGCAAGTACAAGGATTACAACTTCAAGGGTTGGTCCTGCAAAACGAAGCTAGGCAAACGCAGTCTTGAGGGTAGAACGTTTAACGTATGGATTGCCGACTTCTAGCATGCATCGAGAGTGCGAAACTAACAAATTCCACAGAGTAAATGCATTGAGGCCAATGTCAAGAAGGACGACTTCAGCAATGAGATTAGCTGCGACAAGTCTTTCTCCATCGGCGAGATCGATGTTTCGGTCGATGATGATGATACCGAAGTTGAATTCCACTATGGCATGCCTGACGGCTCCACCTGTAAAAAGGTGAGCAAGTGCAGCAAGGACGGCAACACTATCAAGAACGACCAGTGTGGTGGTGCGAGGACTGTGAAGGTCAAGCTTCCCAATAACTCCAATAAGGGATCTTGCAATATTGGTTTCCACAAGATCAAGTTCGAGTGTAATACCTCCACCACCAGCGTTCCCGTTCCTACTACCACCATCCCGTCATGCTATGGACCCAACTGCTGCAACGGGAAGCCTTGCCCAACTACCACTTCGTCTGTCTGCGTTCCTGGCAAGGGATACGACTGCCCATCATCGACCTCGGTCCCTTGCTATGGATCTCACTGTCCTAGTACTACCACCTCTTCTCCCTATGTTTCTTCGAGCTGCGTCCCTGGCAAGGGATACGACTGCCCATCATCAACCTCGGTCCCTTGCTACGGATCTCACTGCCCTGGTACTGCCACCTCTTCTCCCTATGTTTCTTCGAGCTGCGTCCCTGGCAAGGGATACGACTGCCCGTCGAGCACTCCTGTCGTTCCTTGCTATGGGCCTCACTGCCCTGGTACTACCACCTCTTCTCCCTATGTTTCTTCGAGCTGCGTCCCTGGCAAGGGATACGACTGCCCGTCAAGCACTCCTGTCGTTCCTTGCTATGGGTCTCACTGCTCTAACACTACCACCTCTTCTCCCTATGTTTCCTCAAGCTGCGTCCCTGGTAAGGGATACGACTGCCCATCAAGCACTCCCGTCGTTCCTTGCTATGGATCTCACTGCCCTGGCACTACCACCTCTTCTCCCTATGTTTCTTCGAGCTGCGTCCCTGGTAAGGGATACGACTGCCCGTCGAGCACTCCTGTCGTTCCTTGCTATGGGCCTCACTGCCCTGGTACTACCACCTCTTCTCCCTATGTTTCTTCGAGCTGCGTCCCTGGCAAGGGATACGACTGCCCGTCAAGCACTCCTGTCGTTCCTTGCTATGGATCTCACTGCCCTGGCACTACCACCTCTTCTCCCTATGTTTCTTCGAGCTGCGTCCCTGGTAAGGGATACGACTGCCCATCAAGCACTCCCGTCGTTCCTTGCTATGGATCTCACTGCCCTAGCACTACCACCTCTTCTCCCTATGTTTCCTCAAGCTGCGTCCCTGGTAAGGGATACGACTGCCCATCAAGCACTCCCGTCGTTCCTTGCTATGGACCTCACTGCCCTGGAACTACTACCTATAGCAGTGGTTATGTCTCCGTGGGCAGCTCCACGGTCAAGGGTTCAGTCTCAGTCTCTTACCCACCACCAGCCGCCACCACCTCCGCAGCCCCTCTTCCACCAACCGAGTGCCCACCCACTCTCCCTCGCTGCCTCAAGACTTGGATCTTCATCATCGACTGCGACGATACCGCCGACGCCAACTGCTTCTGTCCTCACGCAGAATTCGTCACCAAGGTTTCCGAGTGCGTCCAGTCGTGGGGCAAGGACGATTCCGACGTAAGCAAGTCTCTTGAATACTTCTTGGGTATCTGCCAGCCGTACATTCCTCAGAACCCCGCCATCGTCTCCTGCCTGCCACCGACCATCACTCTCCCTCCCCCGCCGGCCAACGTCCCCGTCACCACCGTCGTTCAGACTATCGCGACTGTCGTCCCTTGCCCGGTCACCACCATCACCGCCGGACCCTCCTCCGGATATGTCGTTTCCACCACCACCACCACCAAGGTCCAGACTGCCACCATTCCTGTCGTCCAGCTCGTCGTCACCGCCGTTGATGCCACCTTGGTCTACCCGACCCTCCCCGCCACCACCGCGCCGGCAACTTACCCCCCCACTGGGCCCGGCTCCACCTATGTCCCTGCTGGCCCCACCACGCTCGTCACTGGTGTCGCCAAGAATGGAACCGCCACCGCTACTGGTCTGTCTCCGAAGGGGAGTGGCCCGACTAACATCATTGTCTCCCCGGGCGCTGCGTCGGGTCTTTTCCCGGCAACGTTCGCCGCGGCTATTGGCGCTGTCTTGGTCATTGCTTTCCAGTTTTAGGTGTTTGTGATTGGCTCGGCGCTTTCTCTTCCTTTCTTCCTTTCTCTTTTTCCTTTTCTACAATCCTATTTGTACGGTAATTTGCATGTTAGCGCAGGTCGAACTTTACTTTTGGTGGGGTTATGATAATGTGGGATTTGCGAAAGGCTGGATAGGATGGCTGGACGGATCGGGATATATGTATACTGATGTCTGCGTCCTTGTTAATATCTAATTAAGTAGATCAAGTGTTTTCCACTGTCATCGGGAGTCCATGAATAATTTGTGTTGGTTGAGTGATCAATTGTGTTTGAAAGCGAGCTCTTGTTCTGAGAACGGTATGATACGGCAACCGGAAGAGTGGGGAAGCTGGGCGACCTTAAACCAAGCGACGGGCAACAAGTTATGTCGTCATCCGTCCAGCGTCCAACCACCTTAACCACCAGAAGCCCATATTCACTACGAAATAACTACTGAACCACCACTATCCTTAATCACAAACACCGAATCACCCCTGCTCCCAAATCGCCATCACGTTCCGCCCCAAGCCCAAGATGTCCAACCCACCCTGGAAGCCCCTCTTCTTAACACACATCGAAACCCTCAAACCTCCCACCTTCACCCTCGCAACAACAACCACCACACCTCCCAGCCTCCCGTCCCTAAACCCTTTCCACGACCCTCAGGTCCCTCAGCCCCTTTCGCACCCTCCAACCCCCCGCTGCCGAACAATGATCTACCGCGGCCTACTAACCTCACTCCCGCCAAGCCCTCAGAACCCACTCTCGAACCACAACCCACCACTCTACACCTCCCACCTGCCAACCTTCACCACAGACTCACGAATGACAAAAACCTCGGAACTCCTATCCACCTCCAAACCTGGAGACTCCGTGGGCACCTCGGCGGGGGAGTACGTGGAGGCTATGTTCTGGTTCGAGTCGACACAGAACCAATGGCGCATGCGCGGGCGAACATACCTCCTCGCGGAGGAGGACGTGGATGAGACTCCCACCATCACGGCCGTGCTCGAGCGATACCTCGTCCCACGGAATACCGGCACTTCTTCCGAGAGTGAATGGAAGAAGGAGTGGACGTGGAAGAAAGAGGTACAAATGCACTTTGCAAACATGACGCCCGCGCTTCGCGGTAGTTTCGCTAACCCGCCGCCCGGAACTCCGGTTTCGCTGGGGGGCGGTAGAGGCGTGGTTAAGGGTGTTAGTATCCAGGACGAAGATGTCATGAACGAGGAAGGGATCGCGACGGTTGCCAGGAGGAATTTTAGGGTTGGAGTTGTGGTGCCTGAGGTTGTTGAGCGGTTGGACTTGAAAGAGGATGATGCGAAGGCGCGCAGGTGGGTGTACTGGATTGAGGACGGGAAATGGAGGGTTCAGGAGACCTGGCCTTGACGAGCAGGGTGACTTTGAGCGCATGTGCAGCATTTTGGCCCCGCTCGTGCGTGATAATACGAAGTATCAGTGATACGTTCGTAGAACGGACCGACAGATATTTTCGATAACGATGTGATGCAGTAATTACGCTCTAGGAACACCACCGCCTGCCCCATTTTGTACCAGTGTTGATTTAGTAGCGGGTGGGGGAATGAAACTCGTGTTTGGATCTTTCTTGATTCCCTTATGATACACACTTTCCCCCGTCCGGGTGAGGAAGGGAATGTGGAGGTGGAGTTACTTATCTCGTTTTAAATGGGGTGGACTCGAGCAGAAGGGCCTGGAGGGGGGCACTAGCTAGGTTAAATTCGGGAATGGTGTCCATCCCAAAATTCGGGCTTTTGTAGGAGGACTGGTTGGGGGGTTTTTTTTTTGAAATTAGAAATTGCTATCTTTAGTTTGGACTTTTTTTTTTTTTTTTTTTTTAATAATATCGAATTGCCGGTTCTCCTTTGATGTGACTCTTTATGGTACTGATAAATTGGGTCCCCGTCCAACTTCTCGGACCGGGTATACTGCTTTCCCAACGGGAAACTGTTGGTTTACTCGTATCGCTCCTCATGAAGAAGAGGAAAAGAATAATGAGTTTCAGATTTGCACTCCTCCCCCGGAATTCCAGTCGAATCTAGTTATACTATTTCTCCTAGATTAATCTGAAGGAGCAGATGCGAGGGAGGTGATGATGGAGCGGTGAGGTTATCTACCGTACCCCCAGCTTGCATATAGACACTTCGCTCGAGTGATACCCGATGAATATAAGTGGTCAATCTGCGCAGGATACAGTGTCAAGAGCCCACCACCACCATACCTAGGTGCTATACACATTTTGGGAGGAGTGAAGCGCGAGCTTGCTCCATTGATCGGGGGCAAGTTTGTCATTTGAGTATGATAGAAGATTCCCCAAATCCCGATGACTTGAAGTTTAGAGAATATGATATATTGCGCAAGCTGGCCGTCTTGGACTCTGCAACCCTCCTTCACAGCGTTGCCACGGGTGATAGAGTGCTGCTACAGTACTATATAGAGGTAGAATTGTCCACCTCCTGCGTCCGGGGATAAACCTCAAACCCCCGATCCCACACTAGCCGGGCTGTATCTGAAAATTCCCGGGGGGGTAGGGGAGGGAGTCGACGACATCCCCGGTTGACCATCAGCGAGCGCCGCTGCATCCCGCGGCGATACCCGGTGACGTGGAGATAATGTTGGAAGGAAAATAGAGAGGGTGGATGTTTATATGCTTGTCGGCCAGGACAGGCCAGGTTGGGTTGACTGCTGCTGAACATTGCGTGTGGTATGATCCGGGCCCGGGTGGAAGAAGGAGCCAAAAAGTATGGATATTTATTGTACGCGGTGCTGAGGCTCCCTTTGATCAGGTTGGATCGGTGCTGTGTTGAGGGGTAGGGTGGGTGCGTTTGTGAGAGAGAAAGGTGGGGTGGAGTATTGACCGAGTTATGATGGAGTATCATATGAGCACGGCGTGTGATATGGCCCTTATTTCTCCTGTAGCGATCAGTCTAAGTGGTAGCGGATAAATATCGACGACTTTGTCAACTGACAGGAGATCTCTCAAAGTATGCTATGACACCCCGGGTAATATAACACTCGACTATAACTTATTCCACAATCTTTTCTCTATATTCTTCCGGCTTCTGGACGCAATGGAATATATAGCACATTCCAGAACCCCAAATTTCTCCGGTTGCCCCTACTACATTCACAATTCCAAATCGCACCTCCACCGCTGATGTTTGGTGCCACGATGGGGTACGGACACGACAAGAGGGAGGAGGCAAGTATGACGCCGACACATCCGACTGACTATTATGGTATATCCCGAACCGCTCTCCGAAATCTTTCGAAGGTATTTCCACCCGGTTGGTTAGCTGGCAATTTTTAGAAAATCTAATAACCTATACGCACCTCAAATATCTCGGCGTGGAACGGCACATAGATGGATCGGGTACCGTATATGATGATGGATGGAGATCCATCCGGCCAGACAATCCCACATAAGCCCGCACATGCATGTACAAGACCCCGTCTCCGGGGTAAAAAAAAACACCCCAATCAATCCCATGGAAAGTCACGCCAAGAGCATTGTTATGGGAATACCGGTATGATAGTCCATTGCCCTCCTGTGCCCCCCCCCTTCCCCAGATCTACAAGTGGGAAGGGCCATATCGAGTTAAGTTTGTATCATGTAGTATCATATGTTCCGCTCGCGATAAACCAACAAAAGTTGTTTATGGGAAAAAAAAGTAGGTCTAGGAAAAAAGGTTGATACTTACCTCAAGGTTGCAAAGGCTTGAATTCTAAAAAGACTACAAGGTAGCCAGGAGGTCTACACTCTTAGAGAGAGTCTGTTGGGGAAGGAGAAAAAAAAAAAGCCTTCCGATCGCGAACCAACCCCCTCAGGGTACTGGTCCAGAGTCGAAGTCTGCCACCTCTCTCTCCCAGTTCCAGTAGGGCCAGGAATCCCAAAGTATCCTACCCTACCTGATGGAGAATTCAACAACAACCCCGCCTCGAGCTGGAATTGAACTCCTGGGCACCTGCTAAATGCACAGGAGGTCAATTAGTTCTTGACATATTAACCACTGCACCAGCTAGGTATTTCATAATACTACCGTAGAAACAAATACTTATCCTACTGTACTACACCAATGGTGGTGAGAATTATTGGTATACAGCAAGTTTTTGGAGTGACCTCTTGACCCCATTTTCCATTCTTAAGGTCCACTGTTCTGTTGAGCTTCTGATATATATAGAAGAGCTATTACCTACTAGTGTGATACTAACTTGCACAGTTAACTACTCTTGAGCTCTCCAATCTCAATATGGCGACGGAAAATGCAAGCTATATTCCTCCAATCGCACACCCCACAACAGTTTATATCAATAGGATACAAATCATGCTAGTATAAATCACTCTATAAGACACCAGGTAACTTAATATAATAATATTTAAAAGCTAAATTAAGTTTTACTATAATATTGTAATACCATATACTTATTTTTTTTGTCTGGACTTGAGTGAACAAATTGTCGGTTTGTAGTGAGCGGAACTATAGTTTAACCCGCACCAGGTGTTATCATGATTGAGTGAGCACCCATGAGTCTTCGGCTTTGTGGGATATGATACTTGGAGGGGGTTTACGGGGCATGATACGGGATGGTGGGCGCCTGGCACGGGGCGTTGTATGGTATCCGAGACTATACCCGTTGGCTGCGACCATAAACACCGGCTTCGAGAGAGGCAGGAGCCTGCCGTTGTAAATTTATCGGACCCATCCTCCCTGCCCCTCACCTCGGTACTCGAGTATGCAAGCACTACCTATCATATCATTCCATATCATTCTCTAGAGCTAACGATACCCAATTTCGGCTCCGCTTTTCCCCGAATGTCTCTCAAACTCTCGGTAGCTTCGGCCATGGGGATGGATGGGTGTGAAGTGGGGAGTCAAACGTAACCTGGCTCCCTTTTGATTTCTTGAAATCGTGAGTTAGGCTACTGGTACTATTTCCGAGGTGGAAGTCTTACGGCGTTCCCTATGTGTGTGATTCACCGTCGATTCCACCAGTTAATTCCTGCGGGACTTGCCAGGGAAATGAAGGGTTAGGCATGGTGTTCAAACAGATGCCACGCGCTCAGCCGTGTGGTATTTGCTATCGTATTATTGCACCATCGGGAGTCGAGTCACTCAACCGAGAAACTGCAAAATGCCCTTTAGCTTAAAGGGTGTTGGTTTAGCATCCAAGGTATCGTAGGTGAGTACGGTATTTCTATTAATAATGCTGAACTGGCTGAACTGACTGAACTGAACGTAGCGTCTTCTATTATAAAACGGATTTTTGAGGTGAAGGGTTGGGCCTTACATGTTGCATTGAGCCAGTGCACGTTATCAGGTGCAAGGCACCCAATACTCTTACGGTACTGTGGAGGGGACGTACGCGTAGATGGCCCACTGCTATTCTACCTCACGGCAAATTGCGTCGACCTCTTCTACCCTCTACTTATAGACCCTCCGGTGCCACTTCTAGCACTCGCGACTCGTACTAGAACAAGACGAGAAGAAAAAAGAACTCCACCATGACTCTCCTTGACCTCCCAAACGAACTCCTCCTCCAAATCTCTGCCGAACAATCCCTACCCGAGATAAACGCCCTCTTGCGCACGAACCAGCGCCTAGCAACCCTTCTTCGTCCCGCCCTTCTGAGAAGACTCGTCCGTGCAGGCTCAAGTGAATACGCCGAGCGAGCGCTCCACCACTTTGGCGAGCGTGGGGACACGCGCACAGCGGCGTGGCTGCTAGACCACCGCATCCTAGAGCTCACGCGGGCCGACGTGCTCGAGGACATACTCAGCATGCAGGGCGAAGCCATCATGCTGACGCTGCTGGACGCGGGCTTGGATCCAGATACCTGCTGCTCGTCCGATCGTACGCTACTCATGATCGCGGGGCAATATGGGTGCGCGAGGGTGGTTGAGCGCTTGCTCGCGTATGATAGGGGGGTTAATGTTAATGCACTGGATAGCTGCAACATGACCGCGCTGCAATATGCCATTCAGTGTCATCAGGGGGATATGGCCATGATGCTCCTTGCTGACCCCAGGGTCGACGTCAATTGGCCCGACCGGAACATGAGCCTACCGCCGCTGAGTCTTGCCATGAGTCTTGGAATGGTGGACGTTGTGGCGGCGATTACTCGAGACCCCAGAGTTGAGATTCCCCCGCTGGACGGGGAGGATACTTGGCTACACCACGCCGTACTGTACGGAGACAAGGATACGATCAACCTCCTCCTTGCCGACCAGCGAATCAACGTCAACGCTCGGAATCGAGCCGGCATGACAGCCTACATGACCGCGATCGCCAACCACCAGCGCTGGTCAATTTACCTGCTGCTGAAAGACGAACGTGTGGATAGGTCGCTAGGCCCTGGGCTCGCGCAGGTGCCCGTTCACCTCGCCGCCCAGCACGGCTGGCCGGAGGTCTTGCGGATACTGCTCGCCGATAAGACTGTGGACGTCAACTCCGAACACCACAACGAGACCCCGCTGTTCGCCGCCATTCGCTTCCGCCGGTCGGAGATTGTGAGAATGCTCGTGGACGATCCCAGGGTCGACGTTAACCTCTGGTGCATGGATGAGATGCCGTTGAACCTGGCCGCTAGAGACATGCCCGCTTGTCAGGAGATTGTACTGCTATTGCTCTCTAGGGATGACGTGGATCTCGGTATCCTCAACCAGGGCGTTCCGGAAAGTTGGGATCCGAGCCTTCACAAAATGATCCTGAGGGACGTGGTTGGGCACGCACCGAGCAGAACTGGGCGTCCTGGGAGTGGCTCTTGTGATGGGGCTGTCGCGCCTCGGACCCTTCCAATGAGCGTTATGGAACAAATTCGGGCTCGTGGAAGGTGCTGCCTCGACGAATCGGATGATGATTGGTGATTTAGGGTTTGGGTTGGGTTGGAGGGCACAGGTGCATTTGGCTGGCTGGCCGTGTGAGTGGGGGTATGATAATAATAATATTATTATTATAATATTATTATTATGTTTGCTTTGTTGATCGATCTCCGGCTAAGCTTCGTTATATGTAGTGGCATAGGCACCACGTTTGAAGGACGATGCTCGAACATGTATCGTACCGTACCGTACCAGTACACCTCCGGGAAGAGAGAGGGAACTCTTGGGGAGTAATTCATTGGGCTATCGCTGTCACTCATCAACAGAATCACGCTTCCGCCTCCAAAATGTAACGAATAAAAAAATGATATTAATGGCAGAAATCCCAATAGATTATCTAACCCCAAAACTAGTCCTCATCAAATACCCAACTAGCAAAGCCAAATCCTAAATTACAATGACCGGAAACCAAATTCCTCAAAAAGCGATTTACCTATTTTTTACAGCCCCGCCCCATCACAACTCCATTAATCACTCACCCCTCCCGTCTCCCCTAGCAGCCAATGTCAGCACCGCACCCGGACAAACCGCCAAAGGAAGATATCCAGAGGAACAAACCTACACGCTAGTATCCTTAGCGTACAAACTTCCCGTCCTCTGGGTGGGCCGATCGACCAGATTGATCCTATTCCCGTACGGGTCCTGGAAGAGGACGGCCCTGCCAAACTTCTCCTCCCTCGGCTTCTCCTCCAAGAACTTGACGCCCATGGACTTCATCTTGCCGTAAGCCTCGTCGAAGTTGTCCACCTCGAAGAACAGGAAGACCGCATCACCCGCCTGGTTCCCCACCGCCTTCTGCTGCCGCCGTGTCACGGCGCGGGTGACGCGGAGCCCGACCATCGGCGCCATCTGCGTCAGCTTTGGCGGTGTGAGGACTATGAAGCGCTTGCCCGGCTCAGCACCGGAGTCCTCGACCTCGCTGTCGTCGTGGATCGTGAAGTTTAGCAGGCCCGCGTAGAATGATAGGGCTTCTTCGTACTCGTGACAGAGAAGCGTTACCAGCGAGAGGTGTTGGGTTGGGGTCCAGCTTGTTGTGAAGCCCATTTCTTATGTATTTTTTGAGGGGTTTGGTTTGGTTATGCTTTGTTTGTTGCCGATGGATTTTGGTACGGTGGCGGTTGTGGTGGTGAGATGGAGTATGATATCTGTCTAATTAACAGCTTTGCTATATTGTACCCTACGGGAGTGAGTTGGTGGGAAGGGTGGTTTTTTTATATCTGCTTGTCGATGACATTTTTCCCGGGTTTTTGCGTTGGTTACCGTTACTGTGGTGGTGGGCGAAACAGGTTGTTGATGGGTTGTGACGTAAATTGGTTTTTGAGAATCCCTGTTCCTGTCTTGTCTTGTCAGGAAAAACGTTGAATCTTGGTGTTACTCGAGTAGACTTGCATGACGCGGGCATTGGACCAAGGAATATTTGAAGGATTTCATCATTGAGAGCCTGGATGGGATGGAGGAGGGGTTTCTCGTGATAGGCTCAGAAGCTCAATTTATATTTGTATCATAGAAGTATGATGCCGGTGGTGTGGGGTTTAGGCGATCCAGTGGGTTTTGCTCCCCCATGGAAAGTCCAAGTCCCTGATTTATTTATTCACAACTTGGAAGTTGAAGTGTTTGAACCTTTGGTTAATGCGGTTTTCTCCTGGAAGCTGAAGCTGGTAGTCCGAGTAAGTAGCTCTGAGATTCCAGGATAGCAGATAATAAGCAGTTCTCAAGCCAATAGCGTTAATAGTATAAGAAGGCATCTCGTTGAACCTATCAGGGCTCGCGCAGCATACTTTATACACCCAAATAATCCGCACAATGTCCCCACGCAATCTAGAAATAGATCAGAACCTCCCTCTCTTTAAAAGCCCTAGGAACTGCAAGCACTAAATTGCAACCAACATTACGCACAATCTACTCCAGCCCGTTCCCGGCGCACCATGGGGTAAGTATTTCGCAATGTGTGGCGAGTTAGATGTGGGCTACCGCTAACTTAGGCTTGAAGTCGGAACGCTGAAAAGAACGAGCAAAAAAAAAAAGAGCCTCTGGGGGATATTCGAACACGGGAAGGAGGAGAGGGTATCATACGGTACTTGTAGGAGGAAGTCATCGCTCCTCCCCCCCACAGGAAGGCTAACAATAAATAAAGTGGCTGGGCCGGGAGTTTCCCACGAGTATTCATAACATACCGATCCCCTACCTACCCTCAGGAATTCCCTATCGAGTGACTCTCCATGACCCCGTCAGCTCTTCTACTTTTCAGTCCTTCGACAAGCGTTCCGCTCCGCCATGTGGGGAGCACAACGGTAGGCTTCTTCGAGAATGGCTGCGTTCGTCTTGTAAAAGTAAGGAGGCAATAGTAGCCACCCTGCGTATTGCACTACCACCATAGAGAAACTTATGATACTGTGTAAACACAATTCAAGTCCATTCCCTTCCGGGAATCGGAGCATCGGTAAATCTCCCTCACAAAGTGGAAAATCCAGGAGCATTACTCACCCACCCATGATCAGAGCGGGGAAGAGAAAGAAAATAAAATACATGTATGGTTTCTCGCGTTACTGGCTCCTGCCAAGTTACAGCTGTTATCTCCTTGCTGCTTTGCCCGTGACGTGGCTACCGGTACGGGCACAAGTAACGGGTATGGCTGTGCCGGTGCAATGCTAGAGTAGCGTAAGGTACAAGGATTTCATAGTGGGGTTTTGGCTTAGCCCCACAAGTATGATGTGATACCGGTATGATATGATAGCTTGTTGCCACAGCAACCGGTTACAGGTTAGGGCTTTTTCCTCAAGAAATAACGTAAATTATCCTAGGGTATAATAGTACGGTAGCCGATTCATAAAGTATTCGGATGCCTTGGCGCCGGGGTATACCAATCGGCGCCTAAAGATAGAATCTTGGCGCTAAGGCATCCGAACACTTTATGAATGGTCAAGCACACTTACAAGTAGCTCTAGCTTAGCTAAGCGTGAAGATCCCGAGTTCGCTACAATAACGACCCACAACAAACCATCCCTCTTTCGTTCTCGGTGGTCATCAACTGGTGTCAACCTTGATCA
>NW_003298848.1:154873-205446 GCF_000151645.1 Tuber melanosporum | reverse complement strand
AGCGAATTACCGAGCTAATCAGTGATGATAGGCCCATCTATCATATCTCAGAAGTGTTAGATAGCTGGTATTACGGTGGAGTCAAGTAGAAGTTTCCACATCAGTTGGTCCAGTACCGTATATCATGGGAAGACTCTAGACCTGAAGAAAACACTTGGGAGACATTTAAGATGTTAGAAGAAACTGGCATGCAAACCTTAAGCGATTTCTACAGAAGGTACTCATCAAAACCTAGAGGCCTTAGGATTGTACATATACCGAATTGTGAGAATAAGAGATGTCATTTGATCAGCAGGGGTCAAGCCTTAAATAAAAGGAGAGTGATGTAATGAAACTCTATAGAGTACTATTACAGTTAGACAAACCTAGACCCATACCGGTATCAAGAGCATCAGCAAAGAAATCTGATTTCCTCCCACACACATAGTAAATCAGATGCTCCGAGTGCTTCTAATACCAATTGATAATCTGGGTGTACTCACCCATACTCTTTCCATCTGGCCGCAGATGTATCTCATCTGGCGTACCGGATGCCTCCAGTCGAAAACTATCCACCCTCTCCCCATCCATATTCAGCTCTGCCTCACCACATGCATTTGGACATCTTTCTATATCCAGTTTTCCTTTCCCGATGTCAGTCAAGTACAATTTTATCAGTCACACTCCATCCCATAGTACTTTCTTCCTTCTTCTGCTGGTCTACTAATCCGCCTTTTCCTTGGACTCCACTCCCTGATTTCCTTCACAATTCCAGTGTCTCCCAAATACGATTTGCCCTCTACAGGTGTATTCCTCTCTGCACTTACTCCACCAGACTGGTCTGCTGTTTCTTGTAACATGCTCACAATCTCTATTCACTCCCAGCATACTTCTGATGTCCCTCATATTTATATGTACCTTCCTATCTGCTCCCAGTCTGCCAAGCTAGTCCACCTCTCCTCAGAATCTGCTCAGAGTCTTCTTTCACTCCTGATATCCTCCCAACACCCCTCACTTTTATGCCTACCTTCCTGTCCTCCTTCTATCCAATCCTACTCCTGACCTTTGTTGCACTCTGTTACCCTGGTACTCTATGGATTCTTGGTTCCTGCCATCCCCTCTAACATCTCTAGCCTGCTACCTTAATGATATCTTCCAATATAATAACCCCAGACCCCTGCAGATAAAATCTCCACTGTCTAATGTATGGTGTCTGCTCAACACCTTGTACTACCCTTACTCAGATATATCATAAGTTTTGTTTTGTTTCTAATCATCATAACACCTGGATAAATAATTCTTCAGACCTCTTTCTTAATCTCTAATTTTACTCTACTACTACATCTGCCTTCTGCGACTATCATGCAGAACTTGCTTTATTCCAGCTACTCTTATATTCACTAATGTACTAAGCTATCACAGTGCCGCACCTTGAAAACTGCGCCATGATCTTATTTCTTTTTCTACATATTTGTAATACCTTATCCTCTAGCAACTACAAATTCTACCCCACACCTATCTTCCTCATTCTCACTGTCTTCAAGACCCTACTAGTTATCAGGACTAACAGCCAGACCCTGGTCTTCATTCCATGGTTGTGCATCCTCAGACTGAGATCCGCAAACCCTATATCTTTCCTTGATTACCAGCCCTATTTAGAATTAGCTGAGACGCTGCTAACTCCTGATCAATTCAAGGTTCCCACCTCAATCTAGCTAGATTGTCTAAATATCCCTCTGATCTCTCCATATGAGGTCCCCAATCCCACACTATTTTTGCCTCCAATACCCCTCGAATCCACTCCAGGATTGTATTATGGAAGTTTCAGGGTATCTTTGCCCATGTATGACACTGCCATTCTAACATCTCTGCTATATATTGAGTCTTATTAGCCCACCTATTACAATCTCTACCGGACCCCTTTTGTACATAGACAGATGTGGCTTATATCTGGAACTCTCATGGGTGATGTTCATATTGTCATTGAAGACTCCAGTCTGCCGGAACAGTTGAGTAAGGCATATTATAGCTGTTGTCAGGTATAAGAATCGACCATTAATCTTTCCAAGGAACCCATTATCCATCCAGCCTCTCCTTGGCTTACTATTATAAAATTGTACTTATATTATTTCTGGAATCTCCTTTGCAAGAAATCTAAGAGAAAAATGCTAGTAGCCTTTTTTGAACTAGTCTGGTCTGAAATGGTCAGGAAAATCAGTTCCAGACAAAAAAAAGAGAAGGTTCTTACCCCATAGCCAGTGTGGACACAATTAAAGTGGTCTCTCTCAAGCAGGTATTCTGCCCTTTCTGTGCAGACTGTCAGATCATTTGTCACAAGTTTGTAAATACTTATCAACATCCTCTTCGTAGTATGCAGATACTGAGATCTGCTAGAACTGTGCTTGGCCCATATCTATTCTATTACCATGGGGTAGATCACATACTTATTCCCTGACTAAAGCCACCTGTAGTACATCTCAGGAACTTACCTTGCCTTCACAGGAGGTGGTGGCATCTACAAATTCCAGTAAGACTAACTCACAGTGGGTATCACTCTAGCACTGGTGGATCTTCTCAGTCATGATAACTGTATCTGAGAATGGATCAACAAAAGGTATCCAGTCCCACATTAGCTCTTGTACTTTAGTATAAATTGCCAGTGTAATACCTACTACCATATTGTCCTGCTTGCTATTAGCTGCGAACCTGTATGTTCTAATTGTGCTGTTCCTGGCTGTCTTTGTATCAGCGGTTGAGGGACTTCAGATCTGATTGGCAAGCTGAGTTTGAGTACCTCTATATAACTAGTTCAACTCACTTGAGGGGCAGGTATTTTCTGTCCAGGCAATCTGATCCTGATACCTGGCCTTTGGGTTGGAGTAACTGTAAAGCTCAAGGTTGAGAGTTCTTATTCATCAAACTCATTCTCCATTAGCTCTACTCACTCCACCAGATAATCTCCTAACCCGTTGTCCTCTCCGGATTCAATTAATTCCTCCGTAGTCTCCTAACTGTGTATACAATGCTTAGATTTCCCATCCTGTGAATCTATACTCTGTTTCACCGTACTCGTATTATGCCATCCAGCGTAATTTTGAGCTCACAGTATAGGAAATTGAGATGATACTGGTTCTCAGTCCACTCAAGACCTTCTAAGTCTATAACGCCTGCTCCCAGCTAGGATCTCCTTAGATCTAGATTTCCAGAAACTACTATCATAGACTTTTCCCAGTTTCTGCTTGTACTGCTTAGCCACACATTGTAGGTCAACAATGGGTCATGATTGTGGTTGCAGCATTGTGAGATAAAAGTAAATTCAATATAACGAAAGATACTGAAATAGAATGTGGATTATGTAAGGAAATGTAGATTAGCAGGTGACAAAAGCTCTCCAAGTCCAGTGGGTGCATGGTTTTTTAATTTTACAAAGGGTCAGAGTCCGTACTCAAAAATGTTCTTAAAGGGGTTGCTATGTTCACAGCTTGTCACTGAGGTTAAGTACAAGATTTCCATGTATTTTGAATTTTAAGAGTAATTATGTCAGCATTGCTAGAAAGAAACTATGCTCTGACTGTCTTGCTAACAGTACTCATACTAGGTATAATATTCTATTGAGATGCGTAGACTAAATCTTGTTAAGATAGTTGTCACGAATGAGACTTGGCAAGGAAAAGGTTTTCAAGTGACATATGGTTATGAGTCAGAGGTATGTTATTGTTTCACACATATGACTCATTCGAGTCATATGATTTGTTATGTGTAGGATTTGTGATACTTTCGCACATGGCTCAAATATAAGTCATGGAACATACGCCTGGCAAGTATGCCTTGCAAGTGTGCCTTGCAGGTCTGCCTTGAGCATATGATTTATATTTCACACCTGACCTCGTTGTGAGGTCATGGGTTTCACACATATGACTGAGTCGAGTGATATGACTTGTTTATTGTGTTGTGATTGGTTTATGAGTTTTTGCACATGACCTCGCTATGAGGTCATGGGTTTTGAGCATGTGACCACTTTGGTTTTGCACATGTGACTATTTTGGGTCACATGACTATGGGCAGGAAGAACACTATATAAGGAGGCCGATGCAGCCGAGGAGGATAGGTTCTTCATGCTTTGTTCTAAGTGCTTTTCCTACTTATTACTTTAACGAATATAAAACACCTTTACGATCTTTATCTTTATTGCAACATTATCATTATGACAAGAAAGGTTCTTCACGAAGAAGAGTTAGAGAAAGCTTACGATAGGCATTCCCGATAAAAGACAAAGGTCTTATACTATCGATAACGTAGGCAGAGGCCTAGTGCTATCGTAACACTAAGAAAAGAAGCAGAACAGGAAGAGAAGTATTATTCCCCGTCACCCGGAACTAACTGTCCAAGGAGGAATCGTTACAGTAGTCTACTAAGCATACCATAGTAAATACTGTAAGTAGCAAGAGTAAAGACAAGGTATACTAATCTAAATGAGTATGAGCAGGAGGTAGGTGCACGGTATTAGTATTAAGAATATGAGAGGAAAAGTGAAAGCCAAAGATACAGACCACTGGGGGGCCAACAAAGCGGGCAGTTCTAGGCACAGAAAGTAGGGAAATAGATTGGAATAATGCTTGTGAAGGAAAATAATACTTTATACAAAAGCAGCTTCGAGAGTGTGGTAGAGAAAGTACAAGAGGATGCGCATTGAGGAGATGTCTGTAATTGAGAAAAGAAAAAAAAAAAACTAAATATAAAAACTTCTAGAAAGATCTTCCAAATTAAAAATAAAGGAAGAGCAGTAACCAACAGCACCCTCCCACAGACCCGGACTCCAATGGGTAGTACTACCTGGTCCGCTCTGCCTAGTTCTGAACCTCTTCAAGCCAGGACTACAATCAACAATACAGTTAGCAACATTGTCCTGAACACGTGACGGAATTGTCTGTTGGCTAAAAACAGCAGGTATTGGAGGAGAGTTCCCAGTGGGTCGGAACATACCTATTATTCCTAGTTTACTTTTATTTCCCTTGCTGACTGCCAACAGATTAAAGGCAACTCTGAGGAGGTGTTCTGCCGATGACCTCAGCTCCATATCTTCAATCATGACTTCTTTTAGGCTCAGATGGCCAACAGACAGAAGTGGGCTAAGTTACAGACTAGAATCACAAGGGAGCTCACCAGGCCGACTTCCAACTTTGAATTCTGAATCTGAGCACTTCACTGGGGTCTCAACAGTCTGAATAATCTTCCTTGGCAGCTCAAAGGTGACGTCCATGTTATCAGAGTCTTCATCATCTCTAACCACTATTAGATAGCCCTTATGCAAGAAACTAAAAGTCATCCAGGTAGGTACTTTCTTTCTATCAGCCTTGTCTACAATAAACGTCTAAATTTGTTAGCCTGACCCCGAGACATGAGTATGTTAAAGAGAGACAGGTGATTACTTATAAGCAGGAGAAATTCGATCTGAGAAACAAAGAGAGTGAGGTGCTTTACGGATAACATCTAGTACTAGTGCCAGATTTAGAGTGGAATTGTGGATGTCATCTTCTGCAAAATCATGCCACAAGTCCGCTGCTCCATCAAAGTGATTGGTACGCTCCATTTTTCTATTCTTGTTTTTTCCCAATCATAATCTGCTGCTACCTACTTCTATCCTTTGTAGGCCTTCTTATAGCCTTGGTGGAGGATGCTAGCTAGTCCTCACTGTCATCATCATTGTCATTGTCATTATTATTATCATTATCATCACCATGGTCATTGTTATCGTTATTTTCATCACCATCGTCATCACCATTCATATCATCCTGTTCATGGTCCTGGTCCTGGTTCTCATCTTGATCCCGCACATTTTCCTTATCCATCATGTTTTCTTCATTTTCTTCTACGCTTGCTGGACTATTCCTGTCTTTGTATAGGCAATATGAGTATGTCCTAGGGGGTGGAGTACTGGGTTCGTCCGGACTAGGTCGATGCCTCCAGGAAGGTATGTCCATCAGTTCACTTGGCAGACACTATTGCCACCCCATGCAGACATGCAGGTCATCAATGAGAACCATGATTTCAGACAACAGCAAGTATTGCTTATGGAAGTCGAGAAGCAAAAGTCTGCCGTAGATGGTTGCATCCATGAGATAATGGTAGTCTATAGGGTGAGACAAAAAGTGGTCAATTTTCATGAGAAGCTTTTCGTATGTCGGCTCAGTCAACTCCATCTAGAACACAGCTTCTTGAGTTTTCCTCTGAACCTGGTTGACACTGCAGTTCAGTAGGATGTTTGGACAGTAAGTAAATAGTCTATCGAACCAAAGTTGGACCACACATAGATCAGCCAAACCTATGTATATGATATTAGCACATTGACTGGCACAATAATGCAGAAAGCAGAAGCCAGAACATACTATTATAGAAAGCAGCTGGTATGGGCAGAACAGTAGGAATAGCCTGAAGAACAGGAATACCCATTACCATCAATGTTCTGTAATGCTTTTTCACAATATCCTTTAATAGGAAGTCATAGCATTACATAAAATGCCAGCCCTCTACATTGTCCTACTGTAAGAGAGCTGCTCAACGGTTGCTTGCAATAGGTTCGACAGTCAAGCCATATATCTGGATGGCGATCTACCTGTTGTTGGTCATCAGTCTATAGCCGCGGATTCCCACCTGCTTAATTTTCCTCCTAATAGCAGTTCTCCAGGTGCCATACTTGGTACCAAATGGTTTAGAGTTGGGAAATTAGCAGATGTACTTATACCATGTAATATCTCCATCATCTTCATGGCATGCAGTTTGAGGACAAGAAACCCTATTTATTAAGGCCGGAGCGGTGTATGCGTATGAGTATGGTAAACCTAAGGGTTAAAGAGATGTGGTCTAGAGCTGTTCACTTTAAAACTAGCATGATTCAACAAAAGGCTAGGAGTGGGGATTCCAGTTATGCTGGCTAGAAGGTTCTGGGAGGAAAATGGAGGTGGATGGTCGAAGTGTCTTCACTTGGCTAAATATGTCTATGTGAAGGATTCCACAAGTTAGCTTGTATAATCAGAGTTAATGCATAAGTAATATAGAGTAAATGCCAGACCAAGATAAAATTGTAGATAGTAGTAGTAATTGGTATGTATACGAGTAATGGCTGGTATAAGAGCTTTGGATCAAAAGTGTTGGGGATGAGAGGAGTTGATGGATGGGGTCACAGTCAATGGAGAATGATATGCAGAGGGGATAGAAGGAAGGAAGGAAAGTGGGAAGCAATTATTTATATAATCCACAGGAGACAGTTTTCATCTGGTAAATATAACTTGTATGTGGTACAAACAGGGCTAGCCCAGAGTAGTACTTGATGTCCCCTTAAAAAAATGTATACTTGAAAATAGGGTTTTTTTAAGCCACAAGGAGCTGCAGGTGAACCTCAGGGGCCTGCCAAGATCATACCCTGATATAGTATAAATACTAAAGTTAAAACTGATTACATTAAACCACAGACTAAGGCTCTCAATTTTTCAATTTCGCAATCGATCCACTAACTACTCAAAGGCAATAGTCGTCAGCTCTGCTTCCAGACTCACACTGCATAGAGGTCTACTGTGATATACCTCGAAGCCTTAAAGGAGTGAAGCCAGAGAAAGCAACAATGATCCTTACGACAACAAAATGTCTTTACTGTCAGCAGCATTGTTAACAAGCCTGCATGTACCAAACCCATATTAGGACAATGTATGGAAATGTCATGCTTTCCTGCTGGATGGCTACTGGCTCTGAATCAGCAAGCTAATCTATACCGGCATCTTTTGTATAACTTGAGGGTGATACCATGAATGGGAGCATCTTTGCCATAGAGGACAAGTTCATGGATATTCAGGGAAACTCAGACTAAGACTCTGATCCTCTAATTCTAGAGAGCGATTCTGGAAGCCAATACCCAATGGCTGACGACATACAGCATGATTCGGATGTGGAGGACATGGAGGACCATTTTGCAGCCCCCTGATAAGTTGACACCATGCGGTCAGCAAATAATCTCAGTTACTAGCAGAGCATGTGGTAATGTTGCACAATACAGAGAGTTTAATCAGGCCATGATTCAAAAGTCATGGACCCTGTTTTCATCGAAACAAGACTTTGATTTAGCCAGCTAGTTTGTGCAGAGCAACGTTGCATGGTCGTTAATTAACTATTATTTTAGCAAAGGCTTAGTACTGAGCCACGATCATTTCAGTCCAGGTATTCTTGAGAAAGCATCTCGAGGTACTGGCCCTATTTAGAGAATACGTGTTGTCGGCTGAGGCCATATTGAAGAGTAGCAGACATTCAACAACTTTCTGCTACCGAAATATTGAATGCTGCATCTGCTACCTGATCTGCCAGATGGCTTATAGAGTAGACATGGTTTATACACGTGTTTGTGAATATAATTCGAGTGGTGACTGATTGTATTGGGAGATGCTTACAGCAGACTAGTGGTGGGAAACTCAAGTATGACTTATGTCTGCCCAGTGACTTGCCTCTTCTAATACTAAGGTCCAAGTATAGTAAGCACTACTAGTTAGTTCAACAGTAATCCCTATTATTGGACTGTGAGATGAGACTCATCTTATACACTTATCGGGTGACAAGACAGTGTGGTAGGTATATGTAACAATGGACAACATCCTTTCGCAGATACAAAACAGCTCAATTAAGATGCCAATCCTACTGCTTACTCTACTACCTGTCCCCTAAAGTTCACTAGGGAATCAGCCTGTAAGGACAAATTGTAGTACCAGATTAACGCAGATGCATTACAGGTTGTCTTTGACTTTGCCCTAGCCCCCTTAGCAAGGATTACGCATGATGGCATCATCATGGACTACGTAGATAGGAAAAGACACCTATGATTTCTAATCTTATCTGCCTACATCACTGATCATGCTGAGGATACTGTGTTGTACAGAATAACTAGTAAGTCATACTCAAATTGTGAGGTTACAGCGAGAGAACTTGGCCAGGGCCCGCATCAGACAAATACAATCCAAGTTTATGCCATTTATAAGCTAAAGGCAACAGAGTATGAGCAGACAGGAGCTATCAATATCACTAACCATTTCCAGCAAACTGGAGTGAAAATGGGCTACACTGTATTCACCAGACTCATTTGAGTAAACACTGCCGAGCTACATAAACCTGACCCTTTACACAATATCTACTTGAGATTTTTAAAGCATATGACAGAATGGGTAGAGGGATTCCTGAGAAAGCATAAATGGCAAAAGGAATTTGATGAAGTATGAAAGGCATCACAGCCTTATCCAGAATTCAGCGTACCGAAAATGTCTTATTAAAAACTCACACAATAGTAGTGTAAGGAAAAGCAAAGTCTTGGCTGCTGTATTACAGCTGTATTAGTATCGGCTCTGCAGAATGCAGGCAGTTCACAGCAGTGACCTTTCAAACAGCTATTATAGTGCATATACTTACTGATTGATTTCAGCCTAATGGCTTAGTATCGCAGTCATACTCAAGAGACAATTCAGTATATGAAACAGTATCTGCAGACTTTTCATGAAACAAGAGATATATTTCTTAAGTTCCGGACATTTAAGGCTACCCACCTACAGGCAGACCATCAGAATCAGGAAGTGAGAGAAAGGATTGCAAATGAGTATACAGCTTTGGTCCATAGTCTATCCATCACTGAATAACAGCAACTCCAGTACTAGAGCTAGCTAGAGAGAACTGATCTGTTGGATGAACTGATACAATGAGAAAACCACTTCAATTTCATTAAGATACATTACCTAAATCACTTTGAGCTACAAGTCCAATGTTTTGGGTTCATCTTAATGTATTCTACTAATATCAGCAAGCTGGCACATAAACAACAAATTGAAGAGGGCTACTGGGTCTCAAGCAAGAATGATACATTGCGGTAGATCCTGGCAGAGTAAAGCTACCAGCACACGATAGGAATGAGATTACTCATGATAGAGGCACTTGGGAAGATCTATGATGCAGTCATATTAGGGAATACTGGCATCCAAACCCAAAATAATAGAATACAGTCTGACTCAAGTGATGATACTCGGTGACAAGGCCTGAAAGGCTGGATTGCAGATGCTTGTACCATGATCAAGCTTTGCCAAATGCTTGAGATTCCTTACCATGATATGGCCACAGTATTGGTTTCCCATATCCAGTCGACTGCTATAGAGAACGAGAGGTTACCCATGAACTCCAGTGAACTAAGATATCTCCCAGTTGAGCAATTTACACTGCTGGAAATCATGGTCCTTGAATTTTAAGAGACTAACCTTTTTCAGATTTATCAAGTATGTTGTATAGGAATACTATCATTCCTGAACACTAGTATACAGAATGATTAAATCTAGATCCAGGTTAGTCGATCGGATCTGTATGGGAATCTGTAGCAGTGCATTGTAGCATGCTTATTGGGACTATTTAAGATAAGAAATATCCAGGCTGAGACAGTTAGTCAGCTAACAATAGTTTAAGTACTGGAATCTCTCAATGGTGGCAGATTTCATGAGTTTAGTAGACATATAAAAGTCCACAAGCCAACCACTGGGAGGATTGTAATGATAATTGAGATAGGTGTAGAGGTAGAACAAGTACATGTGGTTTGCTATGGGGATAGGAAATGGCTAGTAAATAGCAGAATAGATCTGCATACATTTAATGAAATTTATTGAGAGTTTCTATATACATATGAGAGCACAAAAGAAAGAATAAGAAAAAATAAAAAAATACACTGTAGATCAAGCAGACATAGAGGGTGGTAATAGATCTACGAGAGGGCATATGCACTTCTCGTTAATTGATTCCGGGTCAGTACCAGATGGAATTGGAAAATTAACAATCCGCGATTGGTAGAAGAAGAGGGCCATCAGGAGAATAAATTTGTAGTCAAGTATTAGGGGTTTACGGGCAGCCAGCTAATGTTAAAGAAAATCTGAAACTGCAGTGGGTGGAAGAGAAAGAGTAGGATTACGGCTGACATAAAAGAATGACTTTGGTATATATCAAGTGAGAAGAGTAGCCATAAGCCTTCAGTGGGATAAAAATGAGACTAGAAAAGTATGGGTAGTACCAGGTAAAAGTGATATGGAGGGGAGAATCTGGACGAATAGTGTAGGTACCCAGCATATCAGGTGGGAAATAAGGAGGTAGTACACTTTGCAATGCAGTGGGCATGGTCGGGTAACAAGGATTGGCATCAGGAAGAAGGTTACCAGCTGGGCAAGCTGTGCAGATGGTTTCCATTTGGAGGCAGGCCTGTTTTGTCAGAGGCAAAGGCTGTTTTTGCTGATAAGACTACCATAGTAGGAAAGTGCTAGACTAGGGTCTACCAAATAGAGGTACTATTGGTTAGGTAACTTAGTCGGATATGCTGTACCATACTAAGAAGTATGTAGGTACTATTAAGAACTGGTGGTTACACCTCAGGATAGGGTAATCCAAGCAGTCAATTTGGGTGATACAGTGAATTGCACACAGGTGAGTCTGGATAGAGTTATCCTATCTTCAGACCTGAGTTGCCCTGCTTTGGGCTCTGTATTAGCCTGCTATAGAGCCAAGTTATCCTACCTTGAAAGTAACTTGTTATGTAGGATTACAGGAAAAGTTACAAGATTATTTATTACATAAAACTACATAGGATGTTCAAATCTCAGATTGTGCATATCACTCCTGCACAATCAGTTAAGCTCTGAACAAGCTGTAACTTAGAGGTATAGTGGCTAACACTCTCTTTCGGCCCCATTATAATTCTCTAGTATCAATGGCTAGATCCTGGAGAGTTACTCTAAGTCACGCTCCGTCGCTCCTATTTTCCTCCCACAAAGTTCGGCAACACCACGTCAACTATCGTGGGCCCCCCCAACTCCCCTCTGCCCCCTCGATGGTTCCTGCCTAGGAGCACGGTTAACTCTTCCATCCTTTCCCGCTTTGGCCTCGCTTGTCTCTTGTCTGCTTGATGAGGGAGTTATCTGGGCTCGCCCAGTAGTCCTGTCTTGCTAATAGGGGCTCGCTTAGCTTTGGCACAGTTGGCTTCCTCTCTTCGTTTCCAGACGGCGCTGACAGTGGTGGACGTCCTTCTCCCCACTTGCACGATCCCCGTTGGAGAACGCCTCAGCTAGTAACTTCGGGGTCTGTCAAGGGTGAGATTTAACCATACCCTCCTAGTCGCTTGGTTCAAGTTTGGTTGCCCTCCTCACCTCACCCTTCCACCTCCCTACTGCCAGTGGGATCCCTTCCACTAAGTGACACTATCTCTCAGAGAACAAGGGACTACATGAGAGACATGGTAATACGTCAGTTCGGTCTACAGTCGGGTTTGCACTGGGGCCTTTGGCCCTACCTCCACTTTCAACTTCGTCGCGTCGGCTCGCACCCTACTGCCTTCACTCCTTGGCTGGTACCCTACTACCTCCTCCCTCTGCCGCGTGGTGTTCCGGGGTTTCAGCCTGCTGCCTGCCCGTGGTCGATCTTTGGCTGGCATCCTACTGCTGGGCGGCATCCCCTCTGCCTAACATCCATTCCTTGGGCCTGGCACTGTGGCCTCTGTTCTCGATTGGCGGGCCATGGTATTGCACTACTTCTGTGGCTTAGCTGGTTGGGGGCGCTCGGCCTTAGGGCTCGTTGCTGGCCACCCACCTCGGGGGCGGTTCTTTAAATAACGGCAAATCTGGTGGTACGGTGGGCAGTGGTTGTTTTCCTTTGTGGCTCCTACGGGTCTTGTAGTTTACAGGATGGAGTTTTTCCTTATGCTTTCCTGCCTAGCTTGTTTGGTTTCCTTCCTGTTGGCTATGTGTAGTTAGTGGGTGGAGTTTTCTTTCGGGCGAGGAATCTTCTTGGGCTTTTGGTTGGCTTCTAGGCGAGACCCTTTCACATTCAAGTCGTGAGGCCTGCGGGCTGGGCACCTGAGTTGATCGCCCTTGCAGTGTGTGTGGTTGGGCTCATACCAGAGGGTCTTGGGGGTACGGGCTTTCTCTTGGTCCGGGGTGGAGGGGTTTTCTTATTTCCATAGCTAGCGCTGCATGCGATGTTCTTGTACCTTAAACAAGTAACTAAATGATTATAAAAAAAAAAAAAAAAAAAGAGAGAGTTACTGTAAGTCTAGTAAAAGTCTACTGGTAGAGAGGCACCTGTAACACCACATACACTCACACCATTCAGTCAACTGGAGGTTATCTGCAGGATACTCGAGGGGCCAGAGGTGAACCTGGAGAATGGTGTCCAGGTAGTTTCATGCAAAATGGACCAGAACTGACAAAGTAATACTACTTTGAAGTTAGAAGTAGGATGAAAGGTTACCAGTGGCCAATAGGCGAGGTAACTGAAGTCTATTACCCCGAAGGTATAACAGTATTTGAGAATCATTAAGAACTTCAAAATACTAGTCTGGTATTACAATGAGACCTATCTCTAGGAGGGTTAACTGTAGGTAGTGTCTATTTGTAGTCAACCTCTGAAAGGGTTAATCAAAGGAGCTATATTACCATTATCCAGAATGATATGGAATAGAGTAGAACTGGATAGTTCTTCAGGGGCAGTGGATGCTTGTAGAAAATTAATTACCTATATGTAGAGAGTTTCATAGTTTGTATTACATCTACTAGGTCATGATAGCTCGCTACAGACATTTCCATGATACGAAGCATTTTTACTCCTACAATTACATTGTAGAGGCAGCAGCTAAAACACTTCTGTTGAGTGGTTGTAAGTAAACTACAGAGTAGTTTAGTTCACTATGGAGAATCTTTGTTCTGATCCATGGAGGTTAGCTAGACAGTCTATTGGAGTTAGATGCTCATAAATGCTGAATAATAATAGAGAACAACTGGCAGTATATATAAAATCTACTTAAATATATGCAAGTTCTCTTATACTCTGGCAATCAACTACCTCTGAAGATCTGGACTTAATTGAGTCAAGCTGTGGCTTAATAATATTAATTTTTACAGTTTTGTTTTTTCAAATTCAACTGCTAACTTTTAATTTTTATTAGATTGGTTCCCAGAAGAATTCATCTCTGTCCAGTCACAACCTTGGGATCTATCTTCCCAGAGGAAGCTCCCCTTACATCCTTGTACTGTGATTTCTGCCCACAAGTTAAATTCTCCTTTTCCATTTTTCTGTTTTTGGTCTTCATTCACTGTTTTTTACATATCTTTTTAGTAATAAAGTCTTTGATTGCTCCCAAATCTATCATTGTGTAAATTTCTATCCCTTTTTGTTTGTAGACATGTAGTGTTGTTTTGATCATAATTTGGTCTCCATGTGTTTCCAATAGTTTCTCTTACTGTACCACACATGTATTCAATAACTTGATGGATTTCATCCTCTCCTTGTTCCTCAAAACCTCTAATACGGGAGACTATCATCATTTTCCAGTTGTTGTTCTTCTTTATAACTGGTACAAGTACTTAGTTATTGGTTTTGTTTTATGCTTTGTTTTAAGTATCACTTTGATACTTGATTTGTTTAAGTATCATTTGATACTTGGTTTGTTTTAAGTATCTGTTTATACTTGATTTTGTTTTATGTTTTGTTTTAAGTATCACTTTGATACTTTATTTATTTTAATTATTGTTTGATACTTGGTTTTATTTTATGTTTTGCTTTAAGCATTGCTTTAATACTTGGTTTTGTTTTATGTTTTGTTTTAAGTCTCATTTTGATACCTGAGTTATTTTACCAAAGTATATTGCTTGATATCTTGAATTAGTTTCGTTCGTGCTAAGTCATGAACAGAATTGTCTAGTAAAAGGACCCCCTAATTCCGCTATGGAAGAGGCAAACTTCAACCAATAGTATTTCAATATACTTGGTTGAACAGTTATTTCTTTATTTTCTCAGTACACCTTCAAAACATCATTTACTTCACAGCTCTCACCTTTTCTCTGGTATAGTGAGCCACCTACTAACTATCATACCTCTTACCAATAACATGATTAACACCTTACAAACACATTACATATTTTATATATTAATATCTCCTTTAAATTGGTCTTCTTCTGGAATTTTTGGAATCGTTGAGTCGGGTTTCAAGTATTCCTTATTGTTTTATCGTTTCCAGTTAATTGTAGCCTTCTGCAATCCTTTATATTATGTCCTGATATTCCACAGTTGAGGTATAAGTTTTCTTTCCTCTTTCTGTCTTATTCATCTTATGAGAGGTTCAACCTCAGCTGCCTCCTAGTCATATCCAGGTCCATAGGTTCTCCTCCGTTGTCTCGCCTTGTTCCCATAAAGTTCTATCCCCATTTCTTGTTGCCTAGTTTAATTATTTTATTACTTCCATGTTGTGGTAAGTGTATTCCAACCACTACAGGTGGTTGAGTCAGTTTTTCTTTTCCATAGCCCAGATGGCTAATTTCTTCGTAGTGGTTATCCTCTTCTCTGTTTGTAACATCAAGTCATAGTATGTCTTCTTAAATCACCTGGTGAACTATCATCCCACTGATGGTACATGGACTTTGGCGTTATTTATTAGTAGTCTGAAATCGTACCAGTACTCAGTAATATCTCTATTTCCTTGCTCAATTATTTCCAGCTTATTCCATGCCTCTTGTTATTTGTAGAGATTGTCAAATTGTCTTACCAATTTTGCTTGGAATTCTTCCCAATTTTCCCAAGATTTTTGTAATAATTCCTTCCATGTATAGCCTAATCTAAGCAAAGGCTACTCCTTTGAACAAGAACCTTCTATATAAGATCTTTTCATGGTCGAATCTAATCGTCCCTGATAGCGCTTTGAAATAATTATCTAATTAGACCATGAAATTGTATACTTTATTCCTTTCTTGTCTGTACTTAGGAGGCGCTTTGACATTTAGTTGTTAGATCGAAGGGACCGCTGCTGCAGGTCCTTGTACTGTACTACCTGCAGCTACAATGTTTCGAAGTCTTTATTAATATATAGTGAGAGGCAACGACACATATCTTGATATATAGGTATCTTCTTCCCTTAATAGTTCTTAGGCTCTTTGACCTACATTACCTATACTTACTTACATAATACCTATCATTGTAACGTATAGAGACATTAGCCTTTGGCTCATGAGAGATAAAGAATAAAAAGTGTAAAGATGTTTTATTCATATAAAGTAATAGTAAGGAAGTTACTTAAAACAAAGTATGAAGTGCCTCTCCTCCTCGGCTACACCTGCCTCCTTATATAGTACTCTTCTTGGATACTTAAATCCTAATAACTCATGACTATGAGTTATGTGAAATCCTGATAAACAAGTCTTATAACTCGAGTGAGTTATATATGCAAAACACATGACTCATAATCAAGTCATGTGTAAAACATAATAAATAATAATATAAACATATCCTATGGCTCAAGTGAGTTATATGTAGAAAATCCATGACTCATAATTGAGTTATGTGTGAAATATAACAAATCATAATATAAGCAAATTATATGACACAAGTGAGTCATATGTGCGAGACCAATGACTCATAATTGACTCATGTGTGAAATCCTGTCACATCCATAACACCTCTTTGGAAACATACCAGTAATATCCCCTTAATATTATGTGTTGACAAAATTAACCATGAGTCAACAATCAGTGGCAACCCACCTTTCTCCATCATCCAGCACTCTCCACAGTACCTAGTAGAATGACTCTAAGTTAACCAAGAAGAAACCATTCTGCTCAATTCTTTTTTTCAATAAACTATGCCTCCTATTTTTCAGAGTCATGCTAAAAAACCTATTCTCTTTACACATCTGTCTGAGTTTACCAGAGGGAGGATTCTGGGGTTGCATGAGCCTCAGGTGAGATATCAACAAATTTTCCACTACCTTAATATCTCCTGCACTACTATCAAAGACATAATTGCAAAGGAACATCAAGAGGGCAAGGAGAATAAGGGTAGAGGAAGACTTCGTAAAACTACCAAGTTACAGGATGAGGCTATGGTGGAGGAAGCTTTTAAAAATTACCATACTACCTATTCTGACATTTCTGAGCAAGTTGCTTCTAATGTTTCTAGTAGGACAGTATAGAGAAGACATGAAAAAAAGCATGTTAGAAAGTGAGTGGCATAAGAGGGTATAACAAGACTCCGCGGAGTACTATTACAGTTAACTAAACCTATACCATTACCAGTATCAAGAGACTACCGTGGTAGGAATAGTGGTAGACTAGAGCCTACCGGCTAGAGGTACTGTTGGTTAGGTACCTCAGTTGGGCATGCTAAACCATACTAAGAAGTATATGAGTACTAGTAAGGAGCGGTAGTTACTCTACTCAGTAGGGTAACCTAAGTAATCATTTTGGGAGTTATCCAGAATTCCTCAACGGTGAGTCTGAGTAGAGTTACCCTACCTTCAGACAAAAGTTACCCCACCTTGGTCTATCGGTTACCCTGTTATGGAGCCAAGTTACCCTACCTTGAATGTAACTTATTATGCAGGACTTCAGGGGAAGTTACTAGATTGTTTGTCACATAAAGCTACATAGGATGTCTGAATCTCAGGTTGTACGGATCACTCTCACACAACCAGTTGAGTTCCGAACAAGCTGTAACTTGGAGGTGCAGTTGCTAACACCCCCCTCCGGCCACGCTATAAGTCCCTGGTGTCATGGGCTACAGCCTGCATAGTTGCTATAAGCCTAGTAAATGTCTTCTGGTGGAGATGCTCCTGTAATACCATATACATTCCCACCATCTGTCTAACTGGAAGATGTCCGCAGGATATATGAGCTGGTAGAGGTGAACATGGAGAATGGTCTCCAGGTGGTTTCGTGTAAAGCGAACCAGAACTGACGGAGTAACACTACTTTGAAATCTAAGGTAGTATGTGAAATTACCAAAGGCTAGTAGGCAAGGTAATCGAAGTCCGTTGCCCTGAAAGCGTAATAGTATTTGAGAATCACTAGGGACTCTGAGACACTAGTCTAAGGTCATGATAAGACCTGTTTCTAGGAGGGTTGATTGTGGGTAGTACCTATTGGTAGTTAACATCCAAAGGGGTCTATCAGGGAAGCTACTTGGCCATCATCCGGAATGATACAGAATAGAGTAGAACCGAATAGATGTTCAGGGGCTGCGGATGCTTGTAGAAGACTAAGTGTATAGGGGTAGAGAGTTCCATAGTTGGTATCACCTCTACTCGGGCGTGGCAGCTCACCACAGACATGTCCACAATATGAAGTGTTTTTACTCCTCCAGTTTCATTGTAAATGCAGCAGCTAAAATACTTCTATCAGGTGGATGTTAGCAAACTACAAGATTAGTCTAGTTCGCTACAGGGGATCTTTGGTCCAACCCAAAGAGGTTAGCTAGGCAGCTCAAGGGAGTTAAGTGCTCACGAATACAGAGTAGTGATGGGGAGCAACTGGCAGTATATGAAATCTACTTCAGTATATGCAAGTTCTCCTCTACTCTAGTAATCAACTACCTTCCAAGATCAGGACTTAATTGAGTAAAAGCTGTGGCTTAACAATATTAAGTTTTACTGTTTTATTTCTTCAAACTCTACTGTCGAGACTTTTGACATTTATTATATTTGTTCACTTTGGCAGAGGAATTCATTTCGGTACAGTCGCAACCTTGGGATCCATCTTCCCAGTGGGAGCCCCCATTACAGAGAGAGTTTATTTGAATGAGAATCTAGCTCAAGAGAGGTTGGAATAGGCATTAGCTCATAGGCATTGTACAAATGAGATGTGGAGAAGGAAGGCAATGTGGGAGGATGAAGTAGCTATGGAAAAGGGAGTAGGAAAGAAGAGAAAATAAGTTTTCAGATACATATATGAGAAATGGAATTAGGATTGTGTTGAACCTAAGGCGAGAAGAGGGGAGAGAGGGATTAGCCAGATAATGACTGGATATTTTTATAGTCAAACTTATGGTCTTTTTTTGCCTGTTTTTCCAAATCCTTCTTCTGCTAGGGATGGTATTACTGGGAAGTCAATTATTGATGTTTATAATCATTATGACTTTCTAGGGATATGAGAGAATATCAGAGAAAAGTTTGGAGAAGAGGAAGTATTTTTTATCATTGACAATGCTAAGACTCACTTGCCTTTTAGGAGATGGCTCAGAGGGCAGGGAGTTACACTGATGGAAATTCCTGCCTATTCACCAGATCTCAATCCAATTAAAAATATTTGGTCCCTGGTGAAAGATAAGCTTCACAAGCACTACCTTGAGCTATATTTTATGTTGGATGATGTCAATGTGGTCAAAAAGATAATAGTAGAGGCTATTACTCATTGTTGGAAAATTCTTAACACAAAGGTTTTTAATACTTTAACTAAATCAATAGTGGATAGAATAGAGGCAATTATTAATGATGATGGATGGTATACAAAATATTAATTTCTACTATGTATTTACATCTTTTAATTTCTTTTTTTGGTTTTTATGATAGTGGATTTTTGGGTAAGTGTGGTTTGCATCGCCGAAGATTTTCCTCTATTGAATCACGATTAATTTTGTTTATGCACAATATTATGTCTATATAGTCTACATTGCTATTAAGATCGTGCCATTCACAAACTCAATACAGCTTAGTCTTAGGAGTAAGATAGTCTTACTACAAGCTGAAGTAGCTGTGATATCCAAATAAATTCTAGATAGCTCAGAGAAGGATGTATCCTTTATTAATATATTTAATCAGTTGTCTGCTCATGATCAGGGTTAATTACCTGTATTTATATAGCCTTTGTACTTTCATTCAGGTCACCTTAGTTTAGCTTGACTTTCACAACTAGGGTAATTTTAGTTTCCTAAACCTCATTATAACTCTGACCAGAATTCTTACCTCAATTTACACAGCTCTCATCATTTCTATTACATTATTTCTCTGTAGTTTCCAATAAGATTTTCTCTTATATTCTTAATCTAATTATATACTATTTCTACTAGCTCAGAACACTGCTTATAGTTACCTAATTCTGAATACACTATGAGAACATTACTATATATTGTAAATCATAATAGATACAAATGGGATAACTAAGCACAGAGCCTCTATCATGCATAAATACTTATACACATTTTATCAAGATACCCAATAACCCTCTAGGATCGAGCGGAGGTCTCTAGTTAAAGACCTGTATAAGTGTCAGGTAATAAAGAGTGGTACCAAGAAAATGTGAGACACAATACTATTAGAATAGAGTAACTTGTAGATAACTTTAATACCACATTCGATCTTGTGTTTTTAGTTTTATCTAATACTAGTAGTTGTAAGCTATAATAGTCAGCTTTGGTAGAGCTATTATCTACTAATTCAAAGAAGGAAATCTCAGATACCATAGCATAAGTTAGTTTTTGATTGTTCCTATTCTTACTATATGTATTATAAATTGTTTCATAGTTCAAAAATGTAACAGAGTAAGAGTATTTTAAAAGTAAAGATAGTATGACAAAAAAGGTAAAAGAGTGAAAAGAAGCTTTAAAAGAACATTTAAACACTGCATAAATATGTTGCTACCAAGTAACAGGAAGAAAGAGTTAAGAAATTGCAAGTATAAAAGGACGATGCTAAGAAAATAGCTCGACTAGGAAGAGGTCAATCCAGATAAGTCATATAAAGGGAATCAGAGACCTCTCTCTTTGGCTGCTTAATAGGAAAAGGAAACTTCTCAGTATACTACTTGAATAGAAAGAGGTCAATTCTGACAGGTTAGATAATAGTAGCTAAATACTGCTCTTATTTGCTACTTAGAAGGGAAATAAAAGCATGGTGAGAAAACAATATGAACGGGAAAAAGTCAATCCTAATAAGCCAAATAATAGCTATCAAATACAAGTTCCCCTTTGCTGCTGAAACTGAACATAAGGAAGTTGTTACTTAAGTGTCCCTCATGCAGGAAGAGGTCAACCCTAACAAGTGAGAGAATTGTAGTCGAAAACTACTCTAATAATAGTAGGGTCCTATGGAAGGATATAGAAGAGTGGGTAAGCTATTGCTAGGTTGGAAAGATGTCGGCCACAATTAACCAGATAAGAATGATTGAGTAGAGTATTTACATGCCCTTAGGAAAGGGGATAAAGGAGTGATAAAGCTATTGTAAGAGAGGAAGAATGTTGATCTTAATTGTCAAAATAAAAATAATAAAAGACCACTCGTATAGACTACGGTAACTGAATGTATGAAAGTCAGTATGCTATTACTGGAGTAGGAAGATATTGTCCCCCAATTTCTTGGATAAGAATGATCAAACACTGCTTCGATAAGCAGGTCTGGCAAAGGAAAAGAAAAAAAGAATAAAAGACAATAAGATAATTGAAATCAAAACCTTATATACCCTCCTTGAGCAGCAAGGAGGACCTGGACTCAGGTAGTCATACAAGCTAGTAGATTGTCAAGATCTTGGGAATCAATTACTTCCCATTCCTCTTCAATAGAAGCACACATTGAATTCTTTTTCTAAAAACATAGGTGCGGCGCATTAATCCGTTTTTATTAATCTCCAGATGTCTTCAATAAGATTAAGGTCTGGTGATTTAGAAACCCAGAGAAAGAGATAATTGTAGAGGCTGTTTTCTTGTAGAATCTGGGAAGTATATTTTACTGTATAAACAGAAGAACCATCCTGTAGGATATAAATGCAGTCTTCTATTTGGCGTGAAACTCCTAATCAAATATTCTCAAGGTGGGAAACAGTATGATCGCAGTATCATTTCACTGTTAGACTTAGCCCCATGGTCATCTTATCCTAAAGGATTATGGGACCATACCAGTTTCTACAAAAACTGTCCCACATATGAATTGTTTCCAGTTTGGCAAACTGGGGTAGGAGGTAGGAGGTATCATATTCCTTTGCTGCCTTTCAGGTAATATATACATGGTATGGAGAGCTACCAATGTTAAATACCAACTCATCATTTCATATAACCTTTTACCAGTCCTCCAGCATCCAGTCTTGAAACCACTCAGCCCACTGAAGTCAATTCTAAAAAAGTAAATTATATTTATCAACAACTGTACTGACAATTATAAGAACTGAAAGCAATGAGGAGCTTCTCTGAGTAGGAGAGTTGCATATTGATTTAAGAATTAAATAATTAACTAAAATAAAACTAAAAAGATTTACATATGAAAAGAGTATGACATTAATTGCAAAAGATATACTTTGGTAAATCTAGAGTAGAGAGATATATGTCCACCGTGTAAAAAAGGTTTGCTTCAGGCCACATGGCAGTGGTATCTATTTTGAGCTAGTGAATAGTAGATAGTTTTGCCACTCGCCTGACACCCTGCCATATATGCAATTTCAGTAAGTGACTTTCATTAGTTTTCTGCTGATTTGGTAATAATATCAACAAGAGCATGTTGTAATTCAGGCTTAAGCATCCAGGGACAGCCACATACTCTTTTTTAGTTTGTTTTATTTTGTTTTACAGTACAGGTAAACTGTGACAAATAAAAGGCCCACTATGGTAGCAATCTTCCTATATGGCCAGCCAACTATATGTCAAAGTGCTCATACATGCGCTGCAACCTTGGCTGATACTGGGTATTTGGCTCTCTGTTTATCCTGAAGAGATGGAGGCTTTAGCTTATCACTCACCAAAGTGATTGAGAAACTGAAGGTAGAAGAGAAGAAGGCAGAAAAGACTACACAATTGGTTGCACTAGTAGAGATAATGGCAAAAGAAGAAGTAGTAGAAGAGCCAGCAGACGAGCTAGTAGAGGAACCAGTAGAGGAGTCCACAGAGAAGCCTCTAGCGAAGCTAGCAGAGAAGCTGGAGGAAGAGCCTGCAGAAGAGCCACTAGAAGAGTTACCAGAGAAGCCCCCAAAGGAGCTAGCAATGGAGCTAGCAGAAGCGGCAGGGGAGAAAATAGTAGAAGAGCCCCCAGATGGGCCAGCTGAGGAGGTTATAGAGGTGGAAGTAGGAGAAGTAGCAATAGAGGAATGGGAGGAAGAAGTAGCCAGAGTGGAAGAGATGGAGAGCTGGATAATTGTAGTAAAAGCAGAGAAAGTAAAACAAGAGGAAAAAGAGGAAGAGGAAGAAGTAGAAGACGATAAGCTGGAAGAGTATGAAGAACTAACATCTGAATCTGAATATATATTAGAATTGAATTCAATATTGAATTCAAAATTAGAATAAATAAAGGTAGGAGTATTGAGTTCAGTCACTGATTCTGAGTTGAGGTGTTCAGGAAGATTATTCCATACTGAAGAGAGAAAGAGAGAAAGCAGGCTTAATTCTACTTGAACTGAAGCAGAATCTGAACTGCTCTCTCAAATGTAGCTTGGCACAGAAAAGATTTTCACATGATACATAATTATGAGTCATAGGTATGTTATTCTTTTACGCATATGACACGTTTGAATTATATGATTTGTTATGTTATGGTTTGATATGTTTCGCACATGACTCGAATATGAATCACGGGACAGGCACCTGGTAAGTATGCCTTGCAAGTGTGCCTTGCGGGAATGCCTTGCGCATATGATTTATATTTAGCACATGACCTTGTTATGAGGTCGTGGGTTTTGCGCATGTGACTCATTCGAGTCATATGACTTATTTATTGTGTTATGATTAGTTTATCAGTTTTCACACATGACCTTGCTACGAGGTCATGGGTTTTGAACATGTAACCACTTTGGTCATGTCATTAGTTTGTTATAATTAGGTTTTGTGCATGTGACTACTTTGGGTCACAATACTACCAGCGGGAAAAACAATATATAAGAAGACAGGTAGTGCCAAGAAGGATAGGTTCTTCACACTTTGTTCTCAGTAATTTTCCTGCTTGTTAATATAACGAATATAAAAATACCTTTACATTCTTTATCATTATCACGACGTTTATTATTGTTACGCCAAGAATAACTCTTCATGAAGGAGAGTTAGAGAAAGCTTTCGATAGGTATTCCCGATAGACGACAAAGGTCCCGTACTATCAGTAACGTAGGCATAGGCCTAGAGCTATCATAAGACTAAGAAGGAGAAGAAAGAGATATGTATCGTTCCCTGTCACCAAGAACTAAACATCCAAAGGGGGATTGAAACAGCTGCTTGTACTTGGTAGTAGCAGTGGGAACTCAGAATTTAATCCACCGGAGTCGGATTCCATTGTGGATACTAAGGGATAATGCAATATTAGAGTTGAAGAACTTGTCGCTATGAAAACGTGAGTAATATCTTGTGGCATACTTTAAGATGATTGAAAGTAAAAGTTAAAGTTGTTAGAGTCCAATTGATCAATTCTGGACTCTCTAGTATATATTGGACTTACTTCTTCCTTTGCAGTTACATTCTGCCAGCAACCACAGTTGCGCTTTACTCTTTCTACCTCATCCTTCCCTCTCTTTTCCAGTTTTTTTGCTCTATGGTACTCGTGATAGTTTTTTATTTTTTCTCATATTCCAAGTCCAAGTGTTGATTCTAAGATCACAATGGCTGTTACTTCCCATATAACTAGTATTGATTCCAAGGTCACGATGGACATTGCTTCTCACTTCTAGAGATATGGTGGTCAGACAGAATGTCTTGGTTTGTCATAGCGTTCCAGGTTTTTGTCCCAACCGATTTCTACTCGTCTAAGCAGTACCATTCTTTATTGCCTCACCCTTGTACCATTAGCAAGTTGCTAGGTGCGCCTTATTCATGGAATTCCACAGCACGTGAAGCAACCCTGGCACACAGAATCAAAGTCGTTAAAAACCTAACATTCCAAATTTGCGTACAGCAACGCAAAATCAATGTCAAGAAAACTCAACAGCCATTCCTCCAAGCTCTACAAAACGCCTTTCAAAGAACGGGAAAGGAAAAGGTGTAAGAAAACGCAAAAACAGTACTTCCGGAAGAGGGGGGGGAGGAAATTGCTGTCCCAGTCCTTCCTCACTTCCTTCTGCCTCCAATCGTCTACCAAGCAAAACCAAAAGAAAAGTAACAGGAAAACGTAAACAATTTCTGCAAGAAAAAAAGAACCATAGGCATCCGTATCACCAGGCGGTGTCTCAACTGTCGTATGGCTATTCTAATCCCCCTTCGCAAAACCGTAGAAGTCATGTCATACCTCACTACTACCCTCATCAAATGATAAAACAGGAAAGTAAAAAGAAAAATAAAAAGCGAGAAGAAAAAGCAACTAATGGTACGGGCATAGAAGAAATGAAAATAACAAAAAAATACAAGCAACTCTGAGGAACCAAGATGTCCGAGCTGCATAACTCCAGCATCCAGAGGAACCCCGAGACGATTAAGAAAGAAAATGTCCCAAGAAATTCGCAAGATAGTTTAAGACAATAGTAGCTCTGCGTCCTGCCATTATCCCGATCTATCTTAAACAAGCAAGCAACAGCGCAACTCTGTTAACAGGCGCGGCCACGTTATAGATAGAAAAAGAGAAGGCCTGAGAGATAAAAGCAGAACTGGTCCATGACAAATTACGAGGCCTAGCAACGAAACAGGGATATTTTAACTAAGGGCTTTTCGTGCCATTTAAGTTAGAGATGAAATTCTACTCCGCGACTTCCGACAGAAGTATAACACTAACGAGTTAGCTCGACCAGTGGAGGAACCGCACTAGCCTGCTTACCCGCTTATAGGATCGTGCATCTCTTCTTTTTGAGTTGTTGGGGAGGCTCGAGAGCCGCGACAATAGCCTATGACATGTCAAAATATATCAACAGACCCATACTAACAATTTAGAGGATCGCTAGTCGCATACCTCATCAAAAACGTTCTTGAGGCCCTTCTGAGTCAAGGCCGAACATTCCACATACCTGTTACCAATCTCATTAGCATCGGATCATAACGTGGCCAGGAGCGGGATAAATGCTCTTGGACTAGAAATAGAACATGGCATACTTTATTGCGGGGGCGGGAGGTTCATACTTGACGGCTGATAGGTCTTTGGCGAGCTGCTCGCCTTGCTTGAAAGTGATCGGAGTCTGACGCTGCTTGGACAATTTCTCAATCACCGCAGGATCATCGCGAAGATCTACCTGAGTTCCTATATATTACAGAACAAAAGATTAACGCGCGAGGTATTGTAGTAAAAGAAATGCACTCACCGACGATCAAACACGGAACACCTGGACAATGATGCCTTACTTCAGGAAGCCATTTCTCCTATAACGCGACAGCAATCAGGACGCCGACCCAGTTTAAAGCAGGCAAGTGTGGGGGGAAACAAACCTTGACGTTCTCAAAACTGGCAGGGGAATTGACGCTGAAACAAATCAAGAACACATCGGTCTGAGGATAGCTCAAAGGTCTGAGTCGATCGTAATCTTCCTGCCCTGCAGTATCGAATAACCCAAGAGTGTACGGCTCATCTCCAATCCTGGCGAAATCAAAATATAAGTACCCAGCTCAATTATATCCAATTGATAATGCGGGACTCACATAACAGTGACAGCATAATTGTCAAACACGGTGGGAACGTATTCGCTCGGAAACTTATTAGTAGTGTAGGAAATAAGAAGACAGGTCTTCCCAACAGCTCCGTCACCAACGACTACGCATCTATAAAACACAAGTCAGTAAAATAAAATTTAAAAAAATACGGCACACAATCTCCGACATCTGTAGAATCCGCCCATCTCATAGATCGCGGACTACTCCGATGGCCCAATTCCTGTTCCGCTGGCATAGCTGACTTCGGTAACAGGCATCTCCACTACCGTTCCAATTCCGAGACGGCAGTACCAGAAAATTTAACAAAGCAAGTAAGAGATTGAAAAACCTACTTGATAGTTGCAACGACCATTTTGGACTTTCGATACTTTGCAAACCGGCTGGTGACTTATCGAACCCCGGCGTGGTCGGATCGCGGATATGAGAAGTCGTGAGACTTGCTAAATAAAACGAGTCAGAAGATTCATTAGACCAGGAAAATAAATAATGTTTGCGGTGGTCTGAGAGGCGCAAGAGGCGGGGCATTAAGAGCTGGGGGCCGGAAGAAGATAGGGGATGGGATAGCCTTCTGCTGGATGGGAATAGAAAAATATTGTAGCAGCGGGAGGAAGGAGCCGAGCAAAACAAGTAGGGAGGGGATACGAGTGGGGTGATAATATGGGTGGACAAGATACTTGCGCAGTCTTGAGGCGATGGGAAGGGGGAATTGAAGCTAGCGATGAATACATACACGATACGTGTAAAAAGAAGGTAAATTCTAGTAAAAGACAAGATACAGGGAAAGACAGAAGAGGGAATGAAGGGAGTAAATATAGAACGAAAATAGTGCTCCGCCGAGCAGCGAGAACTGGGGTCGTCGACAATGTCTAGAGAAGGGAGCGGCTTACCAGGAAACGAAGAGTTGAGGAGGAATGGGGAACGGGTGTTTGATCGAGAGACGGGGGTGCGGGGGGAGAGTCTGGAAGCGAAAGATACACGTGGTGGGGCAGCAATCGTACTGGAGTCAGATAGATAGACCTAGGCTCCGTTCGTCAACCTCAGTTGCTTGATCTTTTGGTGTTTCTTTTCGGGGAAGTGCGTTGTATCCGTCGGGAAAAGGGGCTCTGCTGGAGGTTACTCCTATACCTTTGACAAGAGGGGGCTTGTTGTCGTGATTGTTCTCAGGAGTTGTCGAAAAAGGATGGCCTTCCTTTTGGCTTTATCGCGTGAATTTGGTGTTCGAGAATGATGTGATCGGATAGGAGATGAGGGCGGGATGACACGGCGATGATGTATGGGAAGAAGTGCTGGCTTGCTACTGATGATGGAACGAAAGGGGAGAGAAGGACGACGGAGAAGTGAAGTCGAGTGCTAAGGTTACCGTTGCTGCTGGTACGAGTACTGCTGCTGGGCTCAGGGTTGGGTTGCCCACCTGCCTGGCTGGCGATGCAGCTTTCTACCGTACCGAGGCCTTGACCAACCTGATTGGTCGAAAATGGCGGTGAAAGACTGGAAGGTGGCCCAACGGTGGTGAATAAACAGAAAAGGGTGCTTGTGCAAAGAAAAAAGGTACTGCTGGCTGTCGTTCTGATGCAGACTGATAATTAGTCCTTTCTAAAGAATGATTTCTTTGGATATGAATTCACGGTATTATGGTATAATAATGATATTATTATTATACTCTAGCAATTCCGGTTTTCTATTTTTCCTCTTTTTATTTTTCACCCGTCTCCTCCCGCGTCTGAGTATCTGGGATTGTTTCAATAATTAGAGTATTGTTTTCCCACCCTTTGTCCTGTCACGGTATCCTATCACCATTCTCTTCCTATTCACCGAGCTCAATCAGACTGTGTATTGGTCAACATGGTAAAATATGGTGCCGGGAATCAACCCTCATCGGTATTCATATGATTACATAATTCACACAAAATAGTGGGCTTGGCAGGAGTATCTTCGGAATCGACCTCAACTAGGTAATTCGAAATTTTACTATCTCCACTAGCATTTCTCTGATTGAAAATCTAAAAATATAGGATTAGAGAGGAATGTCCCCCAAACACTTCTACCCAGCCATATCTTCCCAGAGATGTGGTTGTGGTTGAAAATTTTCTCACGTTGGTTTTTGGTTTCTCCCAAATACCAGGCACCATACCTTGCAAAACTACCAGGATTTCCTGAGCACCAAGAGTTACCCGGCGAACGAATTCTGCATGAGATCGAATAAGCTAGGCACCCGGGATTCCGGCCACCCCCGGATTCCGGCCAGGCACACAAATCAACGAAGTTGCGTACCAACACAGTTCAATCCATGCCAGCCCAGCAACCCGATATGGCCAATCCCCACGAATATGCAATAGAGCAAGCACTGGAAGCCATCAAGCATGGTATGAGTAAGAGAAAAGCGTGCCTGGAGTTTAAGGTTAGCCGTGGAACAATTCAAGGTCGTGGGGCTGGAGCCTCTACCTCACATGAAAGTCATACCTTCATGCAGCACTTATTGATGGACCAAGAAGATGCTCTTATCGCATGGATCTCAGAGCAAGAAGAGCGGGCTTTGCACCTTCCCATACCCGAGTTCGTGAAATGGCAGAAAATATTATAGAGTCTGGTGTGAGGAGTGTCATAATCGGAAAGAGTTGGGTACCACAGTTTTTGTCATGACATGCAAACATTGTTACACTTTTAGGAAAGCCAATTGATTCAAAGAGTATTCGCGGAACCCAACCAGAACTCATGAGGCAGTTCTTCGATTAATTTGATACTGTACGTACCCACTATGGAATTCAGCAGGAGGATATCTAGAATGTTGATGAACATGGGATTGCGCTAGGAGTATGTATCAATACAGGTGTAATTGGCAAGGCAGGAAAGAAGGGCAGGTACATGCAATCACCAGAAAGTTGTAAATAGGTATCCATTATCGAAACAATCAGTGCTACCGGCAAGCACATCCATCCAGTTGTGATTTTCAAGGGCCAAAATGTTCAAACATCATGGTTTGAAGAGGACAATCTACCAAACTGGTTAATTGCAACATCAGGCAAGGGATGGATGACAAATGAAATTGCAATGAGAAGGCTCCATGAGGTCTTTCTACCAGAAATGATTCGAAGTACCGCTAATCAGTGGGGTATACCCTGTTGACGAATGTTGATTCTAGATAGGTATGGGAGTCATGTTCAATTAGATTTTCTTTGAGAATGTTGACAAGCCAATGTAGAGCTTTTATTCCTTCCTGCTCACTCCAGCCATATCCTTCAGCCTCTTGATCTTGGTACTTTTGCTCCTCTCAAGTCATATTATCGCAAGTGTATTATGGAACTTGCACAATATGATAATGCTACACTGGTGAAAAAAAGGCACTTTGTAAAATGCTATCAACAAGAGCAGGACGAAATCTTTAATCCTCGTTACCTACGTGTTTGCTGGAAAGCAGTATGACCTTCTCCCTGGAACCAGGAGAAGGCTCTAAACGTGTCACCAGTCCAGTCCAACCAACCAACCTCAAACTCAAACTCAGATCCCGAACTCCTTCAAACTCTCAAGCAATTACGTACAGTTTATGGCACTCCTCTGCCACCCCATAATCTATTTCATACTCACACTTACCCTCACAATCTCTACCGTTCTATTAAATCTCTAGAAGCAGTTGGAAATATGACCTGAGATCTCCTGTCATGAATGTGGCTTGGCAAGGAAAAGGTTTTCATGTGACACATGGTTATGAGTCACAGGTACGTTATTTTTTCACACATATGACTCATTTGAGTTATATGATTTGTTATGTGTAGGATTTGTGATGCTTTCGCACATGGCTCAAATATGAGACATGGGATATGCGCCTAACGAGTATGCCATGCGAGTGTGCCTTGCAGGTATGCCTTACGCATATGATTTATGTTTCGCACATGACCTTGTTATGAGGTCATGGGTTTCATGCATATGACTCAGTTGAGTCATAAAATTTGTTTATTGTGTTATGATTGGTTTAGGAGTTTTACACATAACCTCACTATGAGGTCATGGGTTTTAAGCATGTGACCATCTTGGCCACATGACTAGTTTATTATGATTTGGTTTCACACATATAACCACTTTGGGTCACATGACTACGTGCGGGAAGAACACTATATAAGGAGACCGATGCGGCTGAGGAGCCTAAGTTCTTCACACTTTGTTCTAAGTACTTTTTATCCTTCTTTCATCCCATGTCGGAACGTGAAGGTTCGGTATCGATCCAAGCAGAGCCCTTAATTTCTATCTCACGATAGGCTTCAAGTCTTTAACTTCGATCACCTTTTGGGGGCATCATTGTTAACCCCTCCCTTACGATTGCTCGACGTTCTTTTTTCCTTCTACCCATCTTAACGTTTGTTCGTTTACGTCGCCTCCTTACAGTCGCAATAGCTAAGCGAGCCTCTGTCCCTTCCGCCACGTCCGCTCTACGTTCATCGGTGGTTCTATCTCGTACCGTCGAGAAGAACTTCACCCTGGAGGCCGAAGTCTCTTACCTTCCGCATCACTTCACCATCCTTTCTCAGCGATTTCATTGCACTGAGAAAGAGATATCAATCTTGGCGGCTGCCCTGGCCTCTAAACGCGATACTGTTCGTGGTTTGGTCACGATTTTGGCGGCTGAAGCTCCTACGGTTATCCCCTCTTCGCCTGTACCCTCGGTCGCTTCGGTTACTACTGTGGTCTAGGTTGGGAGAGGTGGGCTAGACCCTGAGAATTCTCCGAGTCAAGCGGAGGAGCTCCCTTGGGAGATTGTTGCACTGACAGTTATCCCTGCCCCCCCTGCAGCTGCAGTTGCGGATGGTGGTGTGGGTAGTGTAACGTGTTCGCAAGGTGCTAATCACGTTATCGATAATAGATACGATAGTTGGCAGGTGGCCTGCTCTTCCAGAGAGGAGGCGAGAGCTGAGAACTAAAGGAGGCTTTGAGGGCGTACTGAGGAACAAAGAAGTAACCGTTCAACCAAGTATATTGAAATACTGTCTGTCGAAGTCTGCCTCTTCTATCGTAGAAGCAGGCGGTCTTTAAATACACAAATCTGTTCATGTCTAGCATGAACGAAACTAATCAAAGGTATCAAACGATACACTTTGGTAAAACTTCTTAAGTATCAAAGCGATACTTAAAACAAAACATAACCAAGTATCAAACGATACTTAAAACAAAACATAAAACAAAACCAAGTATCAAACGATACTTAAAACAAACCAAGTATCAAAGCGATACTTAAAACAAAACATAAAACAAAACCAATAACCAAGTACCCGTACCGGTTACATTCCCCAAAACAAAACAACTGTTTAAACAAACAAAACCTAATAATCATCAAAGGCGGATTCCGAGAAACTTATGGCTTCAGTTTCCGCCAAAAACTCTTCATCATAGGTATCACACCAAGGACAAGAGGAAACTCTAAGGAAACACTTAGACTCAAAGAAATCTAAATCACAGTAGTCACGAATACCAGATTCGTGCTGTACGTCAATCCAAGCATGATCACAATCAGGACAGTAGTCAATCCAGAGGATTTCGAAGTAGTCTTCAAGTTGGATAGCATCGCGGTTCAACAACAGTCCAACAACCTGTTGTCGCTGCCTCACATTGAGCTCCACATAGTTTGACATCGTTATGGTATTCGGATGGTGATTGGTGACTAGATAAGGTTGTCGAGGGCCTGCTCCATAGCTTGATTCTCCTCATCGCTGCTTCCGAACTCTGACTCAAAGTGTGGTGCCCAAAATCCATCTCTAGTTTCGAGTTCTGTGTGTCATCGCTCAGTTTCTGGCATTGTAGGTGTCCAGCACATGGTGATATAATTGATTGTTGGGGGGAGGGATTCGTTTGGCATGTTGTCTTTCTACCATCCATTCACCATATCCATAGTGTGCTCAAGTCCTTCCAGTGGTTCCCAACTGTTTTCGCTCGTCGGATATCCTTTCCATTTGACTAGGAATTGATCATTTCCATGTCAAAGGCGGTGGTCTCTGATTTCTTCAACTTCCCATTCATCCTTCTTCTCGATGATGATAGGTGCAGGCCGAGAGTGGGTCCTTCCAGGAAAGTTGGAGTCGTCATTGGGATGGAATCGTTTGACAGCTGAGGCGTGGAAGACTGCAGTATTGCGGCGGTACATGCGTCCATCCATTTGGACAGTGTAATTCTCTGTATGCTCGTCAAAGGATATGACTTTGAAGGGTCCTCGCCATCGGGGTTGTAGTTTCTTGCTGCGTCCGACATTGGTAATAAACATGTTACCATGTACCATGAGCATGTCTCCTGGTGAGATGGGAACATGTTTGCGACGTTGTTTCTGGGCAGTAGTGGTGCTTCGGAATCGGGCAGCCTTAACAGCTTGGAAGGCATCGTTCCGAATTGCTTGGCGGCGGTTTAGATGGTCATCGGAGGCAGGGACTGTGGAGTTCTTGAATAGTGTTGTAGGTAGGCGAGGGTATTGGCGGCCAAAGACTGCCTTATATGGTGACATTCCCAGGGTATCTGAAAATCCGGCATTGATATATGCGGCTAGTTCAACAAGGGCTGGTTCCCAGTTGGTTTGTGGTTCATTGATCATGTTCCTAATCCCGGTCTTGACCTCGCGGATTTTTCGTTCTGCTTGGCCATTAGTCTCATGGTGTCCTGGGGCAGCCATAATGTGGTTTATTCCGAGAGAGGTTAAGGTTTGCTTCCAGAATATGGCGGTAAAGCTGGGATCAGCATCACTGACAATAGATAAGGGGAACCCGTGGGGGGTAAATAAGTGTCATTGTAGGTTATTCCAGGTGTCTTTGGAGGAGTCGGTAACCTTCATTGGTATTAACCAGGTGTATCCAGAGAATCGATCCACAGGTACCAATATGGTGTCATATCCGGCGGACTTGTTGAATGGTCCTGCGAAATCGATGGCATAGGATTCAAATATTTCACATGGTAGTTGGAGGGTCTGAGCTTTCCTTTCAGGAAGTTGTGTTCGCTCCGTATTTGCCTGGCAGAGTTCGCATTGCCTGACAAAATCGCGGAAGTCCTTTCGCATTTCAGGCCAGTAGACATATTCTGAGGCATATTGGAGGTTGCGATCTGCACTATGGTGTCCTTTGTTGTGAATCTCGGATATGACATATTCTCTAATCGTCATTCCGTTGAACATATGCCCTTTTGGTACGTATAGGCAATGTTCTCCATAACCAGTGCTGGTAAAGACCATTCCATTGGATATGTTGTAGTGGGCGAGGTCTCCATACCTGGAGGCATCCATGGCTTTGAAGTAAATCGGGTCATGGCAGTATCCTGCTATCATTTGGCTTCGGAAAGAGGAGGTTAATTCTTCTGTGGTTGATCTAACATCTCGTTCATCCTCGATTAGGGATCCTCTTGTTGGTTCGATAGGGGCTTCCTCGTCCTCAAAGGTTTCGTAGAGTTGACGCCGATGCTCGGGAATACTAGGGGGTATGACTGAGACAATGGTTTCATTGTTGTATACTCGTAAGGGTCCACCATATAGTGGTCGTGAATCGATTATGGGAGGAGAGGATGGCGGGGCTGACTGTGGGGGGTGTAAATAGGATATTGCATCCAGATAGGCTGCTGCTTGTGGGAGTTCTTCAAGACCTTGGTATCGTGTTGGAACAGGATTAAGGGTATAAGGAGGTTGGGTTGATTCATCTTTATTGATCACTTCTTCTTCTCCTTCAACGGTGTCGAAACTGGTGTTGTTGGAATCATCAGCAGGCATATAGTACGGGCATTGGTATCAGTTGCCGAACTTGATCTCAGTCTGGTGAAAAGGGCAGGTGTCGTGATAGCAATGGGACCAGTGGAGTCTACTTTGTTCAAGTTCGTGAGGAGGTGTGCTGCGGAGCGTGCAATTGTCTTTCCATTCTTCATCAACGTCCTTTCCTCGTTCTGTTCCGGCAGCACTGTATATGGTGTAAGAGAAAGGATTGGAGGGAGTAGTAGAGCTGGCCGCAACCATTGATGTTTCTTGTTCATAGGAGGTGTCGTCAGGGCTGTCATCGCTTTGTCTTGTGTGGTCGTGAACAAGGGGAGGGTTTGCGAGGTCTTGATTCTCATATAGGCGGGAAAGAGCATCAGCTAAATAGTTCGTTCTTCCAGGGGTGTAGATAATTTTTGCATCGTATTTGCTGATTTCGCCTATCCATCTTGTTCTTCTTCTTCCTGGTATCCTTTCTGTTTTAAGATTAGTGAGAGGTTGGTGGTCGGTAACAATGGTGAAGGTATTGCCCATCAGGATGTGGTTGAAAGCGGCGAGAGCATCAATCACAGCAAGGGCTTCCTTGTCTGTTGTTCCATAGTTCATCTGTGAGTTAGTGAACTTCCTGCTGTGTAATGCCGCCGGCCTTGCCGTTTCATGAGAGGCCCCTTGCCCAACCCATGCTCCAACTCCAACATCCGATGCGTCAGTAATCAACCATATCGGTTCTGGTTTACTATAGTCGATAGGTTGGATAACATTGGCGCTTTTAATCAATTCCTTGATGTTGGTAAAGGCTTGGTCATGAGTGTGGGTCCAGACAAATTCTGCATTACCGGTAAGGTCCGTGAGCGGCCCTGTTACAGTGGCATGGTGTGGAAGGAACTGGGAAATATAGTTGACTAGTCCTAGGAATCGCATGAGTTCCTTTTGATTCCGGGGTATTGACCATTCCGTTAAACAGGCTATTTTTCCTGGTGCTGCATGTATTCCTTCATCATCTATAACATGTCCTAGAATATCGAGTTTGTCGGCAAACAGGATTGATTTGTTTCTGCTAGCGTAGAATTTAGCTTTCCTAAGTTTGGTACAAACCAAACCTATATGGTAGGCGTGTTCTGTTGCGGTGTTCGAGAAGATGAGAATATCATCAATGTAGACCCAAACAAAATGGTGGAGGTATTCGCTTAGAAGGTTTTCCATAATTCGCATAAAGGTGGCGGGCGCATTCATATCACCTTGTAACATAACTCGGCTAATGAAACTTCCGAAGGGTGTTTTGAAACTGTTGTAGCGTTCGCTTTCTGGGTCTAACCTAGTTTGGAAGTAGGCATCGCTTAGGTCAATCTTACTTCGGAATCTAGCCCGTCCAACTGCATGTAGGATCTGTGTTTGGTTTGGGATAGCGGAGGTGTCCATAACCGTGTTTTCATTCCGTAGTTTGAGATCAACCAAGTGACGGATCCTCTTGCCATCTGCTTTGGGTTGAACAAACATAGGAGCGGCACCTGGGGCTTCTGCCCGGTAGATGACTCCTCTTCTTTGTTGTTGGTTGATCCAATCGCAAAGTGGGCTTTTGTATGCGTCAGGAATAGAGTAGGTCGGTTCATTCTTGAGATTGGAGGGGTCTCGAAGGCGGATGTGGTGGTTCACCTCTCTCATAGGTGGCAGTTCTTCGGGTATTTGATCAGGGAAAACATCAGAGTATTCATCCAATAGTTTTTGGGTAGTTGCTTCACAGACTGCGGCTCGGTACTCTCCACTTGTTGGCTTGCATGAGACTCTGACCTTCTGATCTGGGAAATCGATGGTTGATTCCCCACACCTGATTATAGCTTTGTGGCGGTTCAGGAATGGCATGCCTATTAGGGCATCGTATTTGGCTAAGTTTCCAATCAGCATTTCCTGGGGGGGTAGGACTGCTGAACCAAGTCGAATGGTTGCACTACAGGTTTTATGGCTTGTGGATCGTGATCCTTTTACAGCCATATTGACTGGTATGGGTTGGTTAAGGTCTCGAGTGGGGAGTCCATGGACAGAGACAAAGGCATTACTGATCATATCTCTTCCGATTGCGCCAGTGTCGAATAGGACTCGAGCCTTTTTACCATTGATTAGGATTGTTCCTTCCAGAACGGTGTGTGCCTTGAATGTAGCCGGAGGTCGAACACTGTTGCATTCCAGATCGATATATCCGATATGGATTTCTTCATATTCACTAGATTGGGCGTTATCGCTTTCAACATTGTTGGCCGATGCCTCTTGCTTAATTGCCTTTCCTTTTCCTCTCTTCGAAGGGCAGTTCTTTGCCATGTGTCCTGTTTTTCCACGTTCAAAACATTCTCCTTTTTCCCCTCTCGATTCTTTGGAGGATTTTGTTTTCTTCTTGAAAACCCATGGGGTGTCATCTCCAGAGTTGCTGGAGGCTTTGTGTCTTGACTGGCTGTTTCTACTAGAGGAAGTCTGTGTTTTGTAGGCCTTGGTCTCATGGAGAATGGCGTCCTTTCGTTCTGCTCTTGCAATAATTACTGCAATATCATCGCCATCTTCCTCGAGTGGTTCTACTTCTCGCCGGAGGGTAGGGTGCATGGTGTCGTAGAATTGTCCCTTCAGGATGTATTTGGAGATGCTTCCTCTCTCCATTCGGTCCTTATATATTATCAAGTCCGTAGCCACATCGGTGATTCGCTTGACATGCGTTCCGTTAACTTGCTGGAGCTGGTTGAATTTGTTGTATAGGAGGTTGTTGGTTATAGAGGATTGGAATCGTCCTTTCAGGTAATCGAGAACTGTAGATCCTCTTAATCTTACATTCCCGCCGAAGTCCTTATAGCATTGGTGGTATGCGTCGGTTGCCTTTCCTTCACAGAATGATCCAATGATAAGTCCGGTTGTAGGGTCTTCCACATCTTTTCCTTGTAAGAGTAGGAAGTGTGAGAGTTCTGTGGCCCATCGTTCAAAGGCTTCAGGTTTCAGGTCTTTCCCTTCACCTGTGAACTTCGCTGGGAGGTGAAGTTTAAACTTAGGGGGTTCAAATGCTGCGGGTACCTCCTCTTCTTCAGGCCTTGCCTGAGATTTCCCTCCTCCAGAAGGCCCTCCTCCTGTGCTAGCCATATCTGATTCGCTACTAGATTCTGGGTCGTTTGGATGTTCAAAGGAAGGCTTCTTTGCTGGAGAAGAAGGGAATTCTCCTGGGGGTTGTGTGTCTTCCGTGTTTGCAGGATCGCCCGGCTCTTTGGCAGAGCTCCGGGGTTGTTTCTTTCTTGTAAGATCTTGCCGTGGGATTTGCTTCCCACTCCTGGTCGTCAAAGACTCTATCTTGGGTTTGTGATGAAGCCGAATGTGCTGTGATTCTGCCGCTTCTCTCCGCTAGCGTTCTGAGGTAGATATCGATAGGTTGATCAGGCCTAAATCCGGGGACAGGTTCTTAACCACTTGCTGAGGTTAAAAAAATGTAACGTGTTCGCCAGGTGCTAATCACGTTATCGATAATAGATACGATAGTTGGCAGATGGCCTGCTCTTCCAGAGAGGAGGCGAGAGCTGAGAACTAAAGGAGGCTTCGAGGGCGTACTGAGGAACAAAGAAGTAACCGTTCAACCAAGTATATTGAAATACTGTCTGTCGAAGTCTGCCTCTTCTATCGCAGAAGCAGGCGGTCTTTAAATACACAAATCTGTTCATGTCTAGCATGAACGAAACTAATCAAAGGTATCAAACGATACACTTTGGTAAAACTTCTTAAGTATCAAAGCGATACTTAAAACAAAGCATAACCAAGTATCAAACGATACTTAAAACAAAACATAAAACAAAACCCAGTATCAAACGATACTTAAAACAAACCAAGTATCAAAGCGATACTTAAAACAAACCAAGTATCAAAGCGATACTTAAAACAAAACATAAAACAAACCAAGTATCAAAGCGATACTTAAAACAAACCAAGTATCAAATCGATATTTAAAACAAACCAAGTATCAAAGCGATACTTAAAACAAAACATAAAACAAAACCAATAACCAAGTACCCGTACCGGTTACAGGTAGTCCTGTTCCTGATTCGTCAGGATTGGAGGAGGCGCTTGCTCCTGGTGTGGATAGGGTAGATCATGGTGTGGTGATACCAGCTGTAGTGGTATCAACCCCTTCGGGGGGGCAGGTGCCTGAGTCCTCTGTAGCTGAGCCTGTAGCTGGTCGGGGAAGCGCCTTCATTGACGTCCCTCTGTGGTGGTGGGTGGCAACATGGGTGGCACGTCCACTCCTGTTGCTAGAGATGTACCTGGGTGTGGGAAGAGGAAGAGAAACAAGAAGCGCCGGGTCAAGCAAGACCAGACCTCACCTGTGCCACTTGTTCCTGACTCGGAAGGGTCATCGCCTTCGCCGGTTTGCTATCGCAAACCGGCTACTCCAGAGTCCACCGCGCGTTCGCCACCTGCAGAGCGAGCTGAGGAGTTAGAGGAGCGGTTGAATACCTGGGCATGTTCGGTCAAGTGCCAGCGGCTTGCGGACTATCTCGTTCTGGCTGCTTCCGTTGAGGTTTTTGTACTGCGCTGCCAGTGTGGTACCCCCCTGATTCTCTACAACGGTTCATACCCCCTTGGCTAGGGAGCTCTCATCCTGTAAGTTAGCTTTCCTTTTGGGTTTATGCGCTTAGGGTTTTGGGTGTTTCTTTTGTTTGGGATTGGGAGATTGTGCCTGGCGGTTGGCGGAGATGTCCGGAGATCATTGAGTGGGGGCATTCGGGTGGGTTTCTACTGTAGAGGGGGTTATCGCGGGGTCACATTTAGGTGGCGGTAGTGGAATCTTTGTATTTTGTACAGGTAACTTGGCTGGTGGGTGCGCTGGGCTGAGCAGGATTTTCTTTACCAATGATGGTTTTGTACTTATTGTTCGTGTTAGGGCATGGCACGGGCATGTTTGAGGTGTGGGGCTCGAGGTTTAGTTAGTTCATAGTTAGTGGTATCTGGGATGCGACAACCTGGGGGCCCAGCCCTGGGGCTCGTTGTATGCCAATATTGGCGGTACGAGTTTAAATAAAATTAGATTAACTTCTAAGTACTTTTCCTTGTCCTTGCTGTCACTTTGCCCCCAGCGTTTATTTCGCACCTATGATGGGCCTTGATGCCTTGAATTCTGGGGGAGATATCTGAGTTCACTCAGTAGTTCCTGGGGTCTTTGGTGTTGAGGTCTGTTAGGCATTGCAGGCCGGATTACTTGTTTGCTTCTCGTTTCGTTACCTGCTAGTTATCTCACAATACTGGCACTTCGAGCTATTCATCACGGTCGCTTATGAGCCCCTTTCGGTAATATGTCTTCAGCTTCCAGTCTATCATCTACTCCCAGGTTTCGCATTCATTTACCAGGATAGAACTTTGTGTCTGGAGGGATCACCCATCTCGTTCTCTGGGCCAGCTCATGTTCTTTTAGGCTTTAATGGAGTGCTTACTTTTCACGATACAAAATGCCTACGAGTTCGCTTGATGACCATCCCGTGTCCTCAACCCGTCGTACCGGCCGCATCACTCCTCAAGTGGCAGGGTAGTACCTGCCTAGCCCCTCCTTATTACGTTACATTTCTACAGTCAGAATCCTACAATGTTGTTTATCACTGTTCACTTGGAGTTTTTGTCCTCATGGTATTTACAGTGGTTCAGTCAGATGTCTCCTCCTTGCCTCGGTGCGGATGGCTTTGACCCTGAAAAATCTTACCCCCTAGTGTGGTGTTCATTGCTGCCTGGGGTGGTGTGGGACGATTGGCTGCCAGACACTTACGTTGTCTGTGTGGTTAGATAGTTCAGTTGTGGATTGTGGTTGGCGGCTTCATCCATTGCAAGTGGATCATACCTTCTGTTTATCTACTCCTGTTCGTTCGTCCTCCCCCTTCATGTCATGTCAGTTGGGGGTGCCTCTTGCCCATTGTTCAGTCTGCGCTTGTTGCTGGACCTGTGGGACTCACTTTGGCTGGTTCTGCTAACTCTTTCCCTGCTTGGTTGGATTTCGGTTTGGCTGGATTGGATGGTGTGGCTAGTGCCGATGCCTTTAGATGTTAGTGCTGCCCCCCTTTGTGGCTCTCGACTAAGGCTAGGGGCCTCCTCAACTGCAAGGTGCTGAGAGTTGGGGTTCTATTGGGTGGCCAAGACCAGTGGCCGCTGGATGGGGATACGTATATGCTGTCCTGTGGCTGTCAGACAGTTAATCTGTCTGAGGAGCTGGGGGGGCTGGATGGGCACTGTGGCATCTGGTGTGTGGGACTTGGGTGGAGCTGATTAGGGGGGGAGAGGCACCTGCAAGTACCGGTCGGGCCTGCATCAGGTTAGGCGAGGTCTAATTAAGTGTTTCCAGTCCGGCCTGAGCTGTTGGATGAAGCTGCTGAGTGCTGTAAAGCTCCCCGACGCACCAGTTGGCTGATAGCTACCTGTGCGGAGAGTAGGTTACGTCCCTCTGGTTGGACTTGTTTGAGTCTTGCAAACTGGGTTTTGTGGGGTTTGTTTGGTTTCTTTGGTTAGGCTACGGGTTTTGCAGGAGGAGGCCTAGCACCACGGGTGGGAGATAGGCCCCCACTGACCTTCTTAGTCTGTTACTACCTCTATGTATTTCCTTTGTTTGTGTGGTTTTGTTTGCGAGACAGACAGTAAGTAGAGGTCCTCCTTACTGGTATGCTCTTCGGAGGCAACTGGCAAAGTGGGTTCATAGGGTCAACGGCCTGACATGCGGGTGTGAGAGGTTGACATGTTGGTTGCCTCCTCCCTGCTATTGTGTCACCTGTAGGTTTAGTTTGGTTTTTGTTGGTTTTCTACTGTGGTGGAGGTTTCACGGGACGGTGTTTAGACTGAGTGGTAGTGTTTTATATTTTATGGGATGAGGAACCTGGTTAGGTTGGTCTTTTGCTCGGCTTCAGCTACGCTTAGTACTGGTAGGCTTCATACCAGAGGGGCTACGGACTTGAACCGAGGCGGACGGTGGGTTGTTTGATGGTCTTGTAATTAGTTTCCGTGCAACCATGGCTCGGGGATGGCAGGTGCGGGGCAGTAGACTTAGTTAGCTTAGGATTAGTGGTATACCAGTTAGCGGTATCTCTGTGCCGATGGGGGCTCATCGTATGCCAGTGTTGGCAGTACGAGTTTAAATAAAATTAGATTGAATTCTAAGTACTTTTCCTACTTATTACTTTAACAAATATAAAACACCTTCACGATCTTTATCTTTATTGCGACGTTATCATTACGCCAAGGAAAGCTCTTCATAAAGAAGAGTTAGACAAAGCTTACGATAGGCGTTCTTGATAGAAGACATAGGTCTTGTACTATCGGTAACCTAGGCAGAGGCCTAGTGCTATCGCAAGACTAAGGAAAGAAAGAGAAGAAGAGAAGTATTGTTCCCAATTGCCAAGAACTAACTATCCAAGGAGGGATTGTTACATCTCCGCACTGTCTTGAACAAGACAAGTAAGGCCTTCAGCCACCTCACCACCCAACACGCATTTATTCAAGCCTTGAATCAACAACTACAACAACAATTGAAAGAGTTAGAAGATAAGCTCAAGAAAAAGAAGGTTCCAGTGGATCCTAATCTTCAATTTGTAAATATTGAAAGTATTAAACAGGCTATGGAGGAGGCAGCAGTACAGGAAGCCCAGATTCAGGCTAGAAAGCCAGATGAAGAGGCAAGACAAACCTCTGCCGCGCTTATAGCAGCTGATATGCAGCAGTTTATGCCAGAATGGCAGGTTTAATGGTTCAGAGTCATTTAATCTAATTTCACTTACTTGTTGTTGTGGAAAGATTGAGTTCATGGGATTGATTTCATGTTCGTTGGGTGGCCGGCATCTGGGGGTGGCCGGCATCTACGGTGCCTAGCTTACCCATAAGTTACTTGTTCCCCACAAGGTGTGCCTTCGTCGAAAACGAGAATTGGAGGGCACCACACAGTTTCTAGGTATTGTACGGTGCGGTACTATACTGTGCATAAGGGGGTGCTCACTCGCGAATATATGTATAACATTAGAAAGCCTGCGGGGTCCCATTTGGGTTAGTTGAAGGAAATTTTTGAGCTAAGTACGGTCCAGAGGCTCCTCTAGGTATGATACCGGTATGTACTCGAGCAAGCAATGCCGCATTATCACGCAAAAATAGGTCTGTGTTCTCTGAAATCTCAGAAACCTTGACCTTAAAGGGGGAAAGAAAAAAAAGGAAACCCCATACCAGCCCTGCCCTCTAGGCCATACCTCTAATGGAATGATGTCTGTGTCTTGGCCAATTTCAAGCAGCCAACCAAATTGGGACTCCGAAAATTCTCTATTAAGGGATTCGCCATTACAAGTATGATACGATACTGTACTAGTACAATTAGCTCTGCATTCTTATTATCATCCCCAAACAGGAGTAAATAATAGAAAATCACCCGTTTTAGATCCTTCATTTAACAAAGAGACCAACAACCATCACCGAGTGGTTCTCTCAACTTGCCGGCTTCCTCGAACAATCATCGCCTCAGCTAAATTTGTCACCCCCCGACCTATTATTGTTAGCAGTCTGTAGTCAGCAGTGAAAATGGAAAATTGAAAACGAAATCTCGGGAAGTCGATTCTCTGCTCATCTTAAAGATATTGTACCGGTGACCAAATAGTCAAGCTCTCGCCTCTTGTTAGTTTACCTTGCAGGAATAAATACTCCGCCTCCCGTCTACCACCGCCCTCAGCCTCATTTCGAAGAACTCTGCTCATCACAATACGGCAGTCTACCGGTAAATTCTGTCACCAGATTCCACGACATGATGTTCAGCCAGGGGTACTTGCGACATAGCATCAGTCTATTTTTTTTCCTCCGTTTACAGATGGGTGCGGGTGGGCAAAAAAAAAAAAGTCTCGGTGGTTGCTCCTTTACGCACCGAAAATAGACAAAAACCTCAATTTTGAATTATTGGTATCTCATTTTGTTTGTATCTCATTGAAGTCTGGATCTCCTTTTTCCCCAATTCCTACTTTGATCTCATAATTAATTTGAAGTTTACCCGCTGCTATCCAAAGGACTCACAACCCCGCAAAATTCTACCATCGCTTAAAAGCGATCATCACCACCAATTTACTAAGATAGTTGCCCCAGTAACCCCTCACAACAATGCACCAATCTTTGATGAGTTGTAAGACAATGCGGAAGCATCAGGAGCCTCTGTAAACAGCTGGAGGAGAATCCTTACATGCTTATATAACTGCCTGGAAAAATTTCTGCATAGGCTCGGTATGGGAGAGTGGCTAAAAACTCCTCAAAATGGCGATTTTTGGCGTCAAGGTATCCAATCACTAAGACATTTTTTGACCACCTAACCTACTCTTACCATTTTCATCGCGCTACCCGCGCGCGAGAGAGAGTAGCAAACGAAGGGGGAGGGGAAGGGATATAAAAAACACATACAACCGTACAGGTCATCTGAAGGGGGATGGCAACCTCTCCACTCAGATGTCGGCGATAACCAGATGTCGCAGCTGTGTCTGATCGTCGTCAGGGATGGTGACTATTTTTCATGAATATGTTTCCCTGGTCTTGTGCCCGAGTTCACTCACTTCATCAGAACATCGCGATAAATACCGGTAGTTGAACTCGACCGGGAGGCAGGATACCCGATACTTGGTCAGATGTTTTTTCCATATCGTTTCGTGAGGCTTTGTGCAGTTCGATGAATGAGCCCAAGCGAACAAAGTTTCAGGGTCCAATGACGCAGAAGAAAAGAAAAAATTATTATGAGGCTCTGAGAACGTGTCTGGTCCTCTCGGGACTCGGAAAATCTGGGGTACATGAGCGATCCGGTTTAATTGGTTCTTTCAGAGGGCAGTTCTTGTTGTATCCCCCGCCAATAGTGTGATTGAATAGGTTACCCGTGGCCTCCCGAAAGGGTATTTTTACGGCCAATGTTGCGCAATTTGCTTCAACCGTGGGTTGTGTGTAGCTTCTTTGTAACGCCTATTGGTTGATCTTTCGCGCTGCCATGGCGCTAGGTTGGAACGAAAAATACGACAAGGGCCAGAGAATATGCAGTTAAATATTATCGCCCTTCCATGCGCTATTTAAGGTTACGGTAGTTGGTGATCTCTGAGAAAACGATGATACTTACGGATAGGTAGGCAGCACGACCGCTCCGATGAACAATTTGAAATGATTTTCATGTGCTGCTCTACCCCTCATCAGTAACTACCGTATTTGAAGGATTTTGCATGGACAGCTCAATTGCCACATGAGCTCCAGGAATCACAGCTTGGTCGAGACCTGTAAAAAGTTTCCGTAGCTGAGTGTGAAAAACAAAAAAAAACTGCCATTCTCGGCCACAATACCTTATCGTGCTGCCTCCCATCGTGCGAGGAGATATTCCACAAGAACTCACACAGTCCCTCGCCTCCCGAAACACAAACCCTAAGCAATAATCCTACCTTAACTCAACCCACCATCACCCCACACCTGTCGACCCTGCACATCATACATTCCAACCAGGTCCCCTTCAGAAAATCCCTTCCCACCCTTTCGTATCTGAGCTGACTCGTATCGCATAATATCCGGCGGCCCCTTACGTTTAATACCCTCAATAACATTTGACCCCCTCTTTTACCCTCTGAACACAACGAGTATATTCTTGGATGGGCTATGCCCCAAGCGCCTGCTCCACCGTTACCATTGCACATCGTACTCCTTCAGAGAATAATGACTCGGATACAGTACCACCAAAACGCAGGTAAGCCTGAGATATCGGTGGAACTAGAGAATCTGTCACACACTTGAGGTCACATATTGGTTTGCGGTGTCCTGAGTATTCGGGAACATGTTTCTCAAATTTCTAAATGGTTTCGAGAGGTGATTTCGCTGTCAAAGTTCGGATGTCTTGTCTTCTGATTATACTGTCTTGTTTAAGTACCACCATCATTTCTTAAGGGCATGTTTTGATGTCCAGAGATTGGAATAGCTGGATTTCAAAGCAGTAATCGAGAGATCGAGGTCTCGGGGATTTTACTTTAGTGATATGTATACCTGATAAAGAAAAACCTTGGCGAACACATATGGTAAAGGCTTAGAGCAGGATGTGTTCTGTGCAACTAGGGTATTAAATCTGTGTTGAGGGCGAGAGGTATTGCACTCCTTTCAGTGCAGTATCTGGAATTTTAACCTCCAGAGCAAAAACTTGAATCACAGAGATTGCAGGGATATAACAAAATTACAATTTTAAATAAGTGTGGGCATCCAAACATGCCAAATATCATACCGGCATCAGATTTCTCAGGGTTTGCCAAGAAACTCCATTTTTCAGTCGCAACCGCCAAGAATCCCTCGAATATCGTCAAATCCAACCATGCCCTAAATATAATATCCACGGCAACCAGCCTCCCGAGACCACTCGCACTTAATTGAAACAGCCCTGCCTTGTTGCGGATCACGAACCTAATTTTTTGTTTCGTTCCTGCATATGATCAAAAGCACGAACAAAGCGTATGATTGGTTAAACATCAAAGTGGTGTGTGATGTTAAGTTCTGCCTGATCGCCGTTTTGCTATATCCCTATTTGCGATCATCTGGTGATGCTGCACTTTTCTGTTGCACTGATAATGGGGTATCTGTCCCACCATAAGCTACCGAGAGGGTGGTGTCCTGAATGCTTTCAAGCGCTGCAAGTAGAAGAGCCCAATCATGCGATAAACTAAGGATCGATTTATGATGGCGACGGCCTATGATACTAAGTTATGGAGAAACCTCCAGATGGAGCCGATATTGCTGGATTTCAATACCGAGTGATATCTAGTGATTGCGCTGATGGTGCTTACAGTAGGACCACGGGAAGATTGTTGTTCTGAAGGATACCTCGGAGTTACAGTACCGTTATTTAGGGGAGAGCGTGTGGACCCTGCCGCTGTATCTAGTGCTCTGATATGTGTTGACCATTCTGATGAGCATGGAGGATGGTACCGGTAACCGGTTTCGTTTCCGCTCAAGATTTACTTTCGTCTGGGGAACCGGGGGGTTGAACCAAGGGGGTAGGGGCCCAAAAGAAGAGGGATCATAGATGGAATACGGATGAAGCGAGAACCATAGAATTTAACGAGGCTCAAATGCTTAGCGCTGTGAACGCTTTGGCACCCTCTTGGAGTGATGATCCAAGTTATTTGACCAGATGGAGTTAATGAGACATTGATCGCATTCGTGGGTATTCGGTTAAGTTAATTGGCTGGCTCACAGTAGCTTCTGATGGTCAAGAAACAGCCTACCGCTAAACAAGCAACTCCTCCGAGATAATTCGAATACTCGAGTACTCGTACCCCCCGCTAACAACCTCGGCTCCCCTTACTATCCTCTCGTATCAGTCTCCTCCCAAACCTCCACCTTATTCACACCCTTCTACATCCCATTCACCCAAGCCGCCCCGCTGATTGGAGCGATTACCGACACCCCCCCGCTCTACCCACTCACTCCAGCGCCAATTGCTCGCTCTTGACTCGACCTTTCGTCACCTTAAGCCCATCCACCCGCTCGAGATTTTCTCGAAACTCCTGGGATGGACCCTTCCCAAAACAAACCTTGCGGATATCGGTGGGGAACTCAATCTGCCCCAGGAGAAACCCTGACAAAGCGGTTACGATCCAATGGGATATCCATCTCAGCAGAGGAAGCCCAACCTTGGTTAGATAACGCGATCAGGTGAAAAGTGTGTGCGCGCGACAGACTTTCTCGGCGATTTTCCCAACATGGATGTGCTGTTACCCTGACGGGTTTCTTTAACCGGTGCTGAGATATCAGGTCATGCAACCGTGAAGGTGTCAATACCGGTAAATTCCTTCAAGCCGATCACGTGGAGTAGATTTCTTGATGTTCTTGTGCAACCAGCTTTGACACTCAAACCAACCTCTTCTGCGTTGGGAGGGGTTCGTGATGAAATACGAGTATAGTGGGCGAGGGGCTGGTGTCCGGGCCCGCCGGGTTGCTGTAATTCAGTTGTGTTCCAGAGGTTCTGGCCTACGGTATGTTATCATACTAGTAATTCTAGGGACTTTACGGGTAGAGGCGAGGGGACTGGGGTCGAGGGTTGATAGTGGGGCTTTAAGTTAGCTATATAAGGCTCGGTCAAGCACCACTGAGGCGCCTTCTGTTGAGTCCACAGGATATAAATTACGGAAGTTGAATGTCATGTAAGCATACGGTACTAAACCCATAGAATAACACCTATCACGGATAGGATCAAAAGCATTCTATTAGTGTGATATTACACAACCACCCATTTCATACAGCCCAATCGCTCATCTCACTACCTTTGCCCCTCACTCTCCCCAACAAATTCTTGCCACTTTAGTGATCAGGCACCCCTCCCCTATCCCGCAAATACTGGAAAATGAGTTCTGTGCCCACGACAATATAAATAACATCCAGTGCTATGATAATTTCTCCTAACTACAATACAATTGTGATGCAAAGTAAGCAAACATAGTTGCTGGGAGAATTTCTCGAAGATTGAGACAAGAGAGGGAGTGGGTTTGCACTTACCATTTCGGCTTCGGGGAAAAGTTGTAGATGTGAGGTATTTTCGGGATAGGTTCGTGAACTCCGGGGTGGGGAGACATGACATTGTGGGGGGACGCATCACCTTTATATAATTTCCACCTATCATACTCGGGTAGCGTCTATCACACCTGGGGGGCAACCTGCCGTATCTTTCCGCAAAATCAGACTTGTCTCGGTAGGGGCACTCACACTTCACCGCTTTTCCGCTTTTAGTCCCTTTTGAGCTGCACCGAAACCGCTAAAGCAATGAAAACCGTCTGAACCGCAGCCCTGGAAAGGAGGGGGTTTGTGAAATTTGGGTTCATTTTTGAGGGCTTGTCCCTACTCCGCACAAGGGTTTAGCCTCGGGTGCTAACCAGATGGGATGTTTGATTGCATGTTTATCCTTGAACTTAACTATAGTGCACACTTGTACTAGTACATCTTCGCCAAAAAGCTAGTGTCATGCACTTCAAGGTGGAGATCCTGTTGTTCAAATCTGTAAACCAAGTGCTTGCTGTATTATACCACTCTTTGGACTCGACAAGAGTATACCTCAAGGGTCAACTGAAGGGGAAATACCTTCCAAGACAAAAGGGGACTCAAGTAATTATTCCCTTCCTTAAGCAATGCATAGCTGACTAACTCTGGAATTAGATAGAACGTGAACCACTTGTTGTCCCATGATTCACCAAGTGAGTATTTCCTGGAACAGCATGGAAAAGGTTGTCTTGATAGAGCAGGCGTTACTGTTCTCCATTACCCCCATGCGCGGGTGATTGGAAGCTAACATTTTATCGTTTCACTCTTACTTGTCATTGGTCGAATGTTGCGCTCGTGAAATCTGCCATTCTCTTCACAGCTCTTCTTTTTTTTTTTGGCGGGGGGAGGGAGGGAGACAACGAGGGAGACACAACCACTTGATAGCTTCCTTACTCGATTATATAATTAAAGGCTTCAAATGATTTAACCGCATCTCCTGGGGGGCAGGCAGCATTTGGTACACATTCCATCTAATATTGGCACCTTGGCGAGTAAGTTTGTAATTTAGTGTTCCCGGTGTCAAGGGGGGGGTTTTGCTTTCCCTTTTCCTGGATGGTGGTTTGACTACGCACTGTGCCCTACCCACTAACTCACTTTACCTTCCCGATATACCAGAAAGTAGTTGCCTGATAATCGGGACTGATGAGCAGTGATCAATTTCACAAACAATGCAGGGGAATCAATGAAAGAAATGTAGGCTCAGTTCGGTAGAGATGAAAAGTTCTATTTCCTGGTGGTGGGTGTGTGTGTGTTCTCGTTATTGCTAAGAGAAAAAAAGAGAAAGCTATAAGAAGAAAATCCTGCACGCCAAGCCCCTTCTTACACATGAAAAATATCCAAAGCCTCCTCCCCATCAAATACATGAAAGGCACCTCCAAATCAAGCAATTCTCCACAAGAGCCCCCTCCCCTCTTCTGCCTTCGCCCCTGAAGGCTAAACAAACCACAAATCTAGCTAGGTTTTAGTGAAATATCTAACTGTACTTCTTTCCCTTCCCTTTCTCGTAAACAGCTGAGTGACTAAACATGATTCCCTCCAAACCTGGCTTATCCCACTCCTGGGGCGTCCTCAATCCACTCCAGATATCTCTGACCTCCACCTTGCTCTGCCTTTCTATCTACCCCATAGATATCCATCACCTTCCCCAATGAACTCCTCCACTCATACTCCAATATATCTACTAATTCCACCCCTGCTTCCTTCTCTCCTCTTAGTAAATACACCTTAAGATCATTAAGATGCACCTGCTCCTGCAAAGCACCCTTCTTTACCCGAACTAACTCTCCTGTATTGATATCCCGAAGTCTGCCACTCTTTCCATGCCATGTTAATTCTGATAAGACATATGGGCCTTCCCATCTCGCTTCTAGTTTGCTCCCCCGACGTTGGTCTAAGAGAAACCTCCTTAACAGGACTCGGTCTCCTTCCTTTGGTGGTTTGTAGCACATCGGTCGTTGATTGTGTCCTTGTCTTTCCTCTTGCTGAACCATCTCCCTTCCAGCTTCCTCGCGAACATGGTCCAACCGTATGAGCCTTTCCAATTGCCTCTCTCCAAGCTCTTCCTCACTGTTCCAGGGATCTCCACCTTGATTCACTACCATAGAAAGAACTGACACTGCTCGCTCGGTATCTGGTATGACATCCCAACCAGTTCTATTTGGATTAAACCCTAACAACAACTGTGCTGGGCTAAAGCCATGAACCATAAGAATTCTAGTATTGACTGCAGGGACCACAGAATCAACTACCAAGTCCCACTGCTCTTGCGGTAGTGTTCGCCCCATAATTGTAACTTTAATCCCATCGACAAGAAGCTTGACATACCGCTCTGCCAGTCCGACTGACTGAGGATGTGATTTTGGCGCTGGTAGATGGACTACCGAAAGGCTCTTTAACACTTTTGCAAATTCTCGCGAAACGAAATGCGCACTGTTGTCAGTATATATGGCTCTTGGCCATCCATATCCTTTGACTACTTCCATCAATAGTGACACTGCTGACTTGCCGGTATTATCTGGAACTGCTTTGCCGAAGAGAAACCGAGTAAAATAATCCACGCCAATAATGATGTATTTGTTACTGCGTAGGGTCTCAGAAAATGGGCCAACAAAATCGAAGCCCATCATGTCTAGCGGTTGGAGATGGACAATTGACATTTGACTAACTGAGAGTTTCAAGGGCCCGATCATTTGGCAGCTTGGACACGATGTGCAGTAGAGGCGTATATCCTTTGTCCGAGTAGGCCAATAGTATCTTCCTATTGTAGTGTGCATCAAGACTCCTGAGGCAAAGTGACCATGACAATCATGTAAATGGTAGAGAATCATCTCTACCTCCTCTGCCCGGATACAAAATGCTTCCTTGCCATTCCTCTTGATGAACACCAATCGATTTCCAAGCTCTGTAGTGTAATGGCAAGCTCCTGGAACTCTGCTTCCCATAACAGTTGCTTCGGTACTTCTGGTATCTGATTGCTGATGGTCTAACAATCTGTAGGGTTTTC
>NW_003298848.1:150981-154775 GCF_000151645.1 Tuber melanosporum | reverse complement strand
CATACTAGTCTCAACATGCTCAACCCATCGGCCAATACGTTTTCTTTCCCCGGGATATGAATATACTCCATATCGTATTCCGCTAATCTTACTTGCCACCGCACAATTATGCCATGGGCGTCATCCTTCCGGAGTAAGCTGAGCAACGCTTGGTGGTCTGTATAGACCTTTGTAGGAAATGCCGATCCCAATACTAACAAGCGTACTTCCTCTAGACATCTCAATATTGCCAATGCTTCTCTTTCTGTTGTAGAATAATGCATATCTACTGGCAGGAATCGCTTCGAAATGAATATCACAATTTTCATTTCCGATTTTGTCGATGCATTTAAGACTGTACCCGCTGATAGGTTCGGTAACTGAAATAGAACACTGCCAAGCGCATGACTTGAGGCATCAGTCATTAGGTGGTATTGCTTGCTTTCGTCCCCTCTGAAGACTACGTTCTTAATAATAGCATTTTTGATTTGCTGGAAGGCTTCCGCTTGCTTCTCGCCCTATTCAAAGCCACAAACAACTTTTACTGATTTGCCTCGCTGAGTAGTCAGGCCAGACTTACTTCTCTCTTGCTCCGTCAAGGTTCGGTAGACAATTGCTTCCTTCAGGATGCGTGCATACTCCGCACGGCCGGGAATAAACTTTCGGAGATAGATTGTCATATAGATGAATGCTTCTACTTCAGTCGCACAGGTGGGGTGTGAGTAGTCCCGTATGGCTTGGACTTTATATAAAGAAGGCCTCAATCCGCTCCCATCGCTTGAAAATCCCAATGGATCTATCTTATCCACAAAAAATCTGCACTTGCTCCCCTTGAGTGTAATCTGAGCCCATGCCAATCGAGGAAAGTAGTGATCGTGTAAAAAGTTAAACTGCGTGCGGAAACTCGGAAATGCGCCAAAGTCATCATTGACAAAACACTCAAATGCTCCTATTGAACATTTATCCAACCACTTCTCTGCATTTGGTTCCGGAATATGCCCACTGAAGATACTCTTCAATCTGCTATATGTATGTGGTACGCCTCCTAGGCGGTGACCCATCCTGAGGTACTGCCATTGACCATCATGAGAAGAGAAAGCAGTCCGATATGCATGAGGCGGATACATCCGAACTGCCCAATAGCCATTGGCCGCATCTGCCTGGAAATAGCTGGTGAAACATGCCCTCATCAAATTGTTGACCACTGGCTCAATTCGCTTCATTGGGTAATTCGAGAGAATGGTGGCCTGATTTATCGGACAAAAGACGTGGACCATTCATAGACCACCATCCTTTTTCCGTACAAATTTTGTGCGGTGTGACCAAGGAGATTCTGATCGTGCAATTATTCCTGCCTTCTCTAGTAAAGGTAAATTCTTGTCTAACCAATCGCGTTCTTCTCGCGTATAAATCTTGCCTCGTGCACACTTTGGCTGTTGGTTTGGATAAACTGGAATTCAATGCATGATCAAATCAATGCAGGACATATCCTCGAGTTTACTTGTGAAGAGATCCTTCCATGTATATATCAGCGGCATCGCCTCCTCTCTTTATTCCCTTTTCAGCTTCTCTCCTAACTTTATTCCCGATGTCTCAAACCACATGGGAATCCCAGTTGCTGAATTACTTAGTTCCCTCCGATAACTCACTGGCCTCCTTACCGTTGGGAACTCCAATATATGCCCATATGCCTCCATTTCCGCCAATTCCCTCTCATCCATAGCACTTCCCATGTCTGCCCAATTTGCCTCCATTTCCGCCAATTCCCTCTCATCCGTAGCACTTCCCATGTCCGCCCAGTTTACCTCCCCAAATTTGTCATACTCTTCAGGAACCTCTAATCCCTCCACGATATCAATGACTTGCTCCTCCACATGATCCTCTACTTCGGCCCCTTGCTGCCTTCTACCTGCACTACTGTCTCTGCGTAATTCTAATGCATTCACCATACATGAATCTCGTCTGCTCTCTTTCCAACATCCTATTTCTCCATACAAGTAAACATCATCCTGTCCAAACACTTCAATCTCATCTTCAATCGATTCAGTAACTTCAGAATCTGTAGTACATGTAGTGCTATCAACAGTAATCAGCTTCCCAAACAATTCACTACAATCATTATCTATCCCTATCCTATTATCATTCAAGCTATCGAAATTCGACAAATCAAAACCATCCAAATCTGCCGTAAATATTCTCTCCACAATACCAGCCGATTGGCCTGAACTATCAACCGGTGTAGCTAGTTTTCCGACTCTGCAGATAACTCACCCCCTTCACTTTCCCCCTCATCTTCCATCTGCTTCTCCGCTTGCCGCTTGATCAATTCAATCAATTCCTCAAAGAAATTTCCCCCTCTTTTCTCCTGTAATTCAAGCTCCTCCTCTACCTCCGGTGACATACCATGCCTACCACCTTTCTTATCTCTCAAGACAATTGGTACGCGGGGTTTCCGGCTTTCCAAACTTTCTCTCCTAACATTCTTGTAGCGTTCATCACTTGGTATTTGTACTCGAGCACCTTGACTGCCCATGATGTAATACCTGCCAGTCGCATAATCACCCTTGGCCTTAACTGATTGAAGCCATCGCCTACTCAACAATAGAGGATATGTTGGCTTGTATTCCTCTGGAAGAGCGTAAATACGGAGATCGCATGAGACGCCCGCAATCGTGATCCGAATATCTGCACAGCAGGCAATCTTCGCCAGGGCATTCGTTGCTGTTCGAATAACCATCCCTCCAGCTTTCTTCATCTTTTCGCCAACCAACCATAATAGATGAATCGGTATGAGATTAACAACTGAGCCTGCATCAACCAAGATTCTAGAAATGCGATAACTGCCTTTCTCTGTCTTGATAATTCCCTTTGTGTAGAAATTCATGACATCTCCCAAGTCTCGATCTGTGGCTACAGCCAGCGCTTCTTCCTCTCTAGGAAATTCTTTTGCTCCTGCTTGCATGTCCATCATAACTTTCTTTTCCTTGGCTTTACCCTTAGCCGGTTGAAAGCTTCTCGCCCGCTCTCGAACCAATAAATGACAAATATCCTTCTTGACCGAGGGTGCAAGATCAAAGAATGAACACCAATTCAGCCCGATTACTGGAGTATCCCGAAAGGCACCAACAAAGTCAAATTTCTCCCGACCTGCCATTATCCGAATTGGCCTGCGTACACCATTTGATATAGGAGCCTTAATCTTCCGTTTTCCTGCGGTCAATTCTACAACCGCATCATCTTCAGTATCTCTTCATTGTCGTTGGCTCGCAGGTCTGGCCTCCGCATCAAACTCAAGTGGTAATTCGCTAAAACGACGGGCTCGCTCTCCAGCCATTACCGGAGCTTTATCTTCTTCAGATACATCATCATCATCATCATCATCCTCACTGTCTTGCACCTTGCGTAGAAATTCTGTCAAATCTGCAGGCTCTACTTCAGTTCCAGTTATCTCACAAATTTTCATACCATCTAGCGCCGAGGACCGAGTAGCAACCTCTACTACATTAACTGGCTTGTTACCTTGGGCTAACAGTCTTTCCCTCGGTGTAGATGAGCGATCTGGATGTTAGGATACAACAGCTGCTGATCTCGATGCAGATTGATACTCCTGTAATCTTGGACACTGCGGGCGTAAATGACCTTCTTCTTGACAATAGTAACATACCCGCTGGTGAGCTGGATAGTATAACAACCCCTTAGGTCCCACAATAGGCTGAGATACAGAACTCTCAGGAGATGCAGGTCCCGCTTGATAAGGCTCTGGCAGTGCAGTTATATGTTGCGAGACAAACCCAGGTCCTGGCTGTCTAACGTGA
>NW_003298848.1:132362-150713 GCF_000151645.1 Tuber melanosporum | reverse complement strand
TTAAGCTCAATGACTGCTTCGAAATATCCACTTCGATAGCTGGTGCTCTGATATCCTCGCAAGTATCCTCCTCCCTGAGGGTATTGTCCATAGCCATCTGGAACAGCACAACTGTCAAGAGGAATGATTTCTGTCTCCTGCCGAGTGGCGACTGCATGTTCGGTATCGGCTGCCATCTCTTTCTGCAGTTTCAACTAATTCCGCATCATCTCCTGTAACTCTTGAACCTTTCCTCGAACAGTATCCTCCTCATCCTCAATCCCTTTACTGCTCTTGCCATTTCTGTACTGTGTCCGGCATCCTTTCTTGCTACTTGCCTTCTTTGCCTTCGCAGCTTTTCTAGGGCCTTTCTGCTTCATCGAATAATGACGATACTCCTCGAACTCAGAGTCTGAGTCACTTACTGAATCATCTGAGAAACCAAACTCGTCCTTATCACTCGTGTCCTCATTATCCCGATTGCTAGACTTGTCGTAGCCTTTGATCTTGAGCTGCCGTGCCAGCCGCATGACTGCTTTCACAACCTGATATGGAGTTTCTGGTGACCTTGCTCTACGGAAGCTCACTGTTGCCATTTCACGCAACCGTTGACTTTTGAGACCGTCGATATAGTAACCAATTAAGAATCATCCAACTGCAGGACATCCGATGGCTTTCTTTGAAGAAGCTTGAGAACCTTTCGTGAATAGGAGAATACGTCCCATTCTCCTTGTCTAACATTGCTCATAATTGAAAGGATCTCTCCGTAAGCTTGATCATCCAAGTCTGTATCTTGGAATTGCTCCACCAATGCCTTCGTGAATGCAGCCTCATCCCATAAAACCTCATTTAGAAGTTGTCTCAAAAAGCGCCCCACAGGAGATTTCATCGGGCAAGCCATATGAACTTGGGCTACACGGAGCCATTTTGACTGCGTCGTACTACCATTGAACTCTGGTCCCAATGTCACAAGCCAAGATTCCATCCAACTCATAAAGGCTTCAACGCTAATCGAATCATCATCTCCAGTGAACTCCATACCAGGTGATCTTGGATAGTAATTCATTATCGATGAGACAACTGGAAAATACTCTGAATGACAATCTGAACTGCTTAACGGTGATGAAAATAAATTCTCTAGATCGGTCGGAGGAAAAAAATCTTGCCCGAAATGGAATTGCAAGTCACAGTCGTCCTTTCCCTCTACCACTTCTTCGGATAATGCCTCCGTTGTGTCTCTTATTCTGATATCCAGCAAACGAATGATGCTTAGCAGGTAAGGTATGGTGAAGGGGTCAAAGTGTACCACCAATCCGTTTCAGAGCACTACTTTGTCAAGGGGGGGGTTTTTCTTTCCCTTTTCCTGGATGGTGGTTTGACTACGCACTGTGCCCTACCCGCTAACTCACTTTACCTTCCCGATATACCAGAAAGTAGCTGCCTGATAATTGGGACTGATGAGCAGTGATCAATTTCACAAACAACGCAGGGGAATCAATGAAAGAAATGTAGGCTCAGTTCGGTAGAGATGAAAAGTTCTATTTCCCGGTGGTGGGTGTGTGTGTGTTCTCGTTGTTGCTAAGAGAAAAAAAGAGAAAGCTATAAGAAGAAAATCCTGCATGCCAAGTCCCCTCTTACACATGAAAAATATCCAAAGCCTCCTCCCCATCAAATACATGAAAGGCACCTCCAAATCAAGCAATTCTCCACACCGGTAGTCCGGTCCATCAGCCTTGGATTGGATGGACTATGTATCATAGTCTGTGTTTTTTCGGCGTCCAGCCGCCCCACACCGGCATGGTAAAGACCAGACGAACTGTTCCTTCTGGAGTGCAGCAAGGATGAGGAATACTCCGACTATTAGTCAGCGTCACCGACTGTTCTTGATATTAGGTGATGAAAATAAACCTCACTGTCGTACACCCCTTAATTTCTTCACTCGGAATGTGCATTCCAATGTATGCCCACTTAGACCGGGCTCTCCATGTCTTGCTCCTCTCAATAAATACCTTAGCATCATAGAGTTTAGGATAAGGTTAGTGCTCAAATAATCCTCCCCTGGATTGTGGAATTTGCCCAAAGTTGCCATTATTTTGGGGAGGCAGATGGCCCGCGAAAACTTATTCTAGAGCAGAAGACATCCGCGAACTCAGAATTTTCGCAGTTCATTCCTTCGGCCGGTCTCTAGGGTAACCTGGAATCACGAGGGATCACTCTTGTTGCTCCCCGACTACCCTGTTGAAAATATTCCCACTGGGACGCACAAGCACGCGTCAGTGGAATACGCTAGCGTTGAAAATTTTCTGCTTATCATATAAATTTCCATCCATCCTATCTCTCTCTTTTCCTCCTTCTCTCTTCAACCAACACTAGACACACATCTCGGCTTTCAATCCAACCCCTTTATTCCACCCTCCTAGAGCCTCTCGCGTTTACAGTATAAAACCAGCAATACGATCATTACCCCCATTCGCAAGATGGCCATTACCCCCATTCTTCAACATCCCCCATCGCCCCCAGCCGCTACCCCACCATCACCTGCAGTCTTACGCCTAGGGCTGCAAACCGCTGCTCTATCTTGGAGGGCTCGCTGTCTGAGAAAATTACGGCCGTCTTGAGATATCATTTGTCATCGCCTTGGAAGAAGTAATGAATGCAGTCCGGCCAGGCCAGGACCGGGAGAGGGGTAGGGTTGGCTCTTGGGATCGTTGGGGCCGGGAGATAGTGGGGTGGTGTATTATTCTAAAGGGCCAGTTAGGCCGCTAAAAATACAATCATATTTCGATTTTCGTGGCATACTTTTTGCGGTATTCTATCATCAGCCGGGGGAATCTTCAGAATGCCCCAAATGCGACTGCCAAGTAGGGCCAAAGTGTAAAAATAACACATCTGCCGAACATATGGGAAATGTGCAAAACTTCTTACAATATTATACTTAGGTAAGGACGTGCTTGACCGGAAAGGCAGGCATTCTAGACGATTGACTGTTCTACGCTCATAGGAAATAAAAAGGATGGGCTTGGAACGTAAGTTTGCTCAAACAAGCAAGAGAATTTGAGACACCTAGTACACCGCTTTCCAGTCACACACACACATACCTGTGTATGATACCCTCCCATGACTCCTGTTCAGGCCTTCCAATGGGTCCAGGATTTGTTGGGTGAATCTGGGTCCTTCATTGGGTCGGGTGGTGGGTTCCACTTAATTGGGTTGGATTGGGTTTAGGGAGGTCCAACCTGGGTTACCTATCGAACCCGACAAATTTTTCTCACTTATTTTTCCTCCTTGACCCATCTTCGCCTGCACGATCACGCGAGCCGACTGAACTGGAGGGCTCTATATACATTGGGAACAGAATGGCGCGAATGTGATTTTCGTCCCAAATCGCGATTGATTTGTTTGGCCTGCATTGTCAAATGTTGTGCTTCAAATTTATATTATGATTATTTCATGGCCTTGGACTCGACCATTTGCTCTCTATTATAATAGTTACTAATAAGGTCATTAAATATTCAAGATGCTATCTGTTAGCCAAAGCACTAGAATACACCGATATTTTCCTCACTTTGTTTCGCATGCAGACACAATGGGTTCATTGGGTTAACCCAGGCACGCGGTTGACAAAAAAACTGTCGCACACAAAGCCCAAGTATCATTTCAACGGCACATCGTAACAGCAACCACACAAAACAGTACAATCCATGCACCATGAACATGCCTCTGAAAATTTGCAAAATGGCCACTCGAAGAACAGAAAAACGGAGAGCCGACCATGACTCAAATTCTCATTACGATACTCCACGAAAAGCAAAAGTTCTTGGCACAATGGAATTCCTAAGTGAGACTGGAGGCTTGAATGGTACACCCTATTTCAAGAATGACATTTATCGTTTCTATGGAATGCATCCCTGTACAGGTCAGAGGTTGATGAAAGAGGTGGATAAAGCAGTAGAACAGGTGAGTACTCATATATCTTCAGAGACTTGTAAAGATCTAGAGGCTAAATTTATTGATACTTAGGCTACCGGTAGTAAGAAAGTAGAGGAGGAGGATCACAAAGTTTCAAGTACAAATCCTCATGATAATGCAACATGGCGACATCATAACTCCAGATTAGATAAGGAAAGGAGAGGAAGAAAATCAAAACTGGGTTGGAATGAAATCCACAAGATAGATCAGATAATTGAAGAGTATGGTGAGGAAGCACGGAAACTATCATGGCAAGCTTTAGCCTTTAAGGCAGGCTGTGAGGAGGTTAGTGCACGAACAGTGCAATGGGCGATGGGAACGATGGGCTACAGGCAGTATGTGGCTTGCTGTAAAGGATGGATAAATCCAAGTACTCGAAAGCATAGAGTTGACTATGTGAAAATCTTGCTCGAAAGATATTCTGACCCTGAGGACTGGAAAGTTGTACGATTTTCTGATGAGGTACACTTTGGCTATGGGCCCTCACAAACTGGATATATCATCAGAAAGCCTAGTCAACGATACTGTCCAGAATGTATTGTTGAAAGCCCACCTGATGAAAATAAGGCAACTAAAAGAGAGCATGGATAGGCTGCTATTGGATGGAACTTTAAGTCAGACATGATTCTTTACAATGCAAAGTCCTCAAATGGAAAGATGTCACATGAAGTCTACGTCAGTCAGATTCTGGATCCTGTCGTTGGGCAATGGCTCAAAATAGGCGATGATTTTGTGCTAGAAAAAGAGGTGATAGTGGGCATGGAGGAGGTTGAAATGCTTAGGATCCAAAAGTACCAAGTACAAAGAAAGAAAACATTATTCAACAATGGAAGAGGGAACATGGATTGAAATTTTATTTCAATTGCCATGATTTCCTCGATCTTTCTCCAATCGAAAATTGCTGGCAGGTGTCAAAGCAAACAGTCAAGCGAGTCAGTCATTTTGATGAAGAGACTACAAGAGAGTTGATTTATGAGGACTGGGAGAAGGTATCTCAAGAGCACATTAATGAGCGGATTTTATCTATGCCCAATAGATTTCAAGATGTAATAGCTATGGATGGTGCAATGACTGGCAATTAAAGGTTTAATTTAATTGTTATTGTATTTTAAATCTGTTCTGAAGAAATGTGGTTGCCGTTGCGATGTTGCTTGGAGTTTGTATGCGACAGTTTTTTTGTCAACCGCGTGCCAGGCTAAGGTTGGGTTGGGTGGGATTGAACATTTGTTGGGTTTGGGTGGGGTCGGGTCGACTCATTCCCAACCCGGGTCAACCCATTACCGGTAGAAGGCTTGCTCCTATTTACTAACTGTATATGTCCAAGTCAAGCCAAGATTTGGACTCTCTTGCCCATAGTCTATGTAATTGTTTGCGCACAAGCACATAACTTAGTACTGCTTCCAGGCCGAGCGAACGAGATTGTGCGATAACACGGATACGTGCCCGGAAGGAGGGGAGGCGAGCGTTTCTCCATCTCCTCGAATGTATTTTTAAAGGGCCGTCAGACCCATGTGCCAGAGCTCCCTAGGGGTAGCCGCAACTCTCGAGTTTTTATCAGTTTCCCACCCCCGAACGCGAAATTGAATCTACACTGGGATACGAGTATATCATAGCTCATTTGCCGGCGCTGAGATTACATGCGATAAATGAATGGGTGGATTGTGCGGGGGAAGTGGGCCGGTCCCAGGAGTATGGTTCCGGATCGATCTCGGGTATTAGCGTGGCAGTAAGGCTTTAAGGCCGCATTTCCGATAGGGTGGCCCTGCTGTGGAGATCTAGAGTGTTATTCCTCCGGCTTCCGGAATTCTTATTGTCGGATTATTTGAGGAAGGGGTATGCACTGTGGACGACAAGTTAAATCATTGTTGGCTGGATCGCTGTCACATCTACTCGTGGAGGTGGAATTAATGATGAAATCGGCCCGCCTTGGCGTAAATCTGGGGTGTAGTGACGCACCGTATTGATCTGCAGTGATGTCGAGTTTCCCTATATTGGACAAAATATTAATTGTCTGATAATGATCGCGGAATTTCAGCTTTGTGGCCGAGGGGAACACGGAGGGTTGTGAGTCCAAGCTCCCTCCTTGAGGATGTACTCTAGTTGTGGATGAAAAATCCCCACCAAACCACCCCACCTTTGGCTCTGGGGCCGAGGGGATTTAGGAAACTGTTGGGATCTGCTTCAGTGGGAGTGGAAAGGTAAAGCTACTCGACAGAAGTGTTCGTGAGATATGTCTCATATTTGCCATGAACCCTACTCGAGCACTCGTTCTAAATGGAGATAATTGGATAATGTTTGCCGCACAATACCGGGAGGTTGCTTTAAATCCCCCTGCTTTCTTCAGCCCCGCTTATAGAAAGCTCACAAACTTCCCCAATCAGTTAACTTACCCCATAAATTGTTGAACCGTTTCTACATTCAGCCAACACCCCCCACAGAATATCATGGCTCAGACTACACATGTACTATCAGTCTGCGTAGGCGACGGCAATGAGCACAGCGGCAACATAACGAATAGTTTCAATAACACAGTCCATTAGTCCGACGAAGATGCAAAGATTATGCGTTGGCTCTCTCCACTAGAGCCAAATAAGAGACATCAAAGAGTGCGTACCGAATGATTTGATGGTGTTGGGGATTGGCTTTGGGAAGAAAGTGAGTTTCGGAAGTGGAGGAGTAGTGGAGGCGGAGCCGATAGGGCTGCCTTGTTTTTTTGCAGCGGGAATCCAGGAGCGGGCAAGACATATCTGAAGTAGGTGTCAAGATCCTGAAAGAAGCGAATATCGCTAACAGCCAGAGATACTAGTTCCATCTTGATTGACAGCCTGTGCGATTAGGTAAATAAGGAAGATGTCGCAGTTTCGGGCCTCTACTGCGACTACCTTTCCCCGCAAGCGCAGACAATCACCAGCATGATCGGAGCTATTCTGGGGGAGCTGGTAGCCAGAGGGAACATCCCGAATTGTCTGCAAGAGGCGTTTCACGAAGGGAAAAGGGAGTTTGGTAGGAGAAGGCCAAGACTCCCGGATCTTATGGGAATGTTAAGGATCGCTATTGCCTCGCTCCCGGGAGTTTTCATCTGTATCGATGCGTTGGACGAGTGCCTACCGAATCACCTGCCAGAGCTTCTTGGGTCGCTGAGAGATATTGCCGGGGGTCCCCAGGGCGCGAATATTCCTCACCGGGGGGCCCCGCCCCAGGGATGATATTCAAAGATATTTCACTAAGACGGTTGTGATACCCATCAGCCATAATAGGGACGATATCAAGAGCTATCTGGAGATGTGGTTAGAGAGGGATGACGAGCCAGAGGCGACGAACGATGGGTTAGGGTCGGATATTATCAGAACTACCCTAGAAAGAACATCAGATATGTGCGTAGGAGCATTTCAGAATTTCCACTCTATTGATGATGTATACTTACCAACCGCTGTGTAGATTCCTACTTGTTTCACTAAAAATCGACTCTATTCTAGGAGAGGTGACCATTCGTCGAAGAAGAAGGCTTGAAATGATGACCCAAGGCAGTGAAATGAGCGATGCATACACAGCAACTCCAAACCGACTGAAGTCCCAGAAGGAAAACAAGTCAGCACTCGGGCTTAAGGTCCTGATGTGGGTGTTGTATTCCGAACGGCCATTACGGAGTGAGGAGCTACGTCATGCCTTGGGAGTCGAGATGGGATCTGCAGATCTGGATCCTGAAAATGTTCCTGCATTACGGACACTGCTAGCATCTTCTCTGGGCCTTGTAACAGTCGAAGCATCTTCGTCTACTGCCCGACTGGTGCACTTTACTCTGCAAGAATATCTTAAGTGATCCGACCTTATTCCGTAGTCCCCACGCAATAATTGCGGAGGTTTGCTTGACTTAACTCAATTTTTGGTGTGTCTGGGATCTTTCACCAGCTGTCAACTGGGCCCCCTCAACAATGCCCCTTCTAGAATATGCTTCTTGTTATTGGGGGAATCACACAAGAAGGGGGATGACGGACAAAGTGGAAAATACTTGCACTGAGGCTTCTCCGCGGATTCGATAAGCATATATCTGCGCAACCAACGCCATCTCAGCATAATCGTGATAGAAGCCCTGGCCCTTATTACTTCAGCTCGGAATCTAGTGGGTTTACAGGACTCCACGGAGTATCATTTCTTGGGATGGGGGAGATAGCTACTGCTGTGCTAAATATGAAGGAGTAGGATGTAAATGCAACGGATTGCACGGGAAGCACGGCTCCCACATGGGCAGCGGGAAGAGGACATGAGGAGGCCGTAAAGACGCTGTTGGAACGTGACTATATCAATCCCAATATGGCAGACACTCGATATGTCCAGACATCGCTTTGCTGGGCGGCTGGGCACTGACATGGGGGGGCAGTAAAGATGCTTTTGGGGCGAGAGGATGTCAATCCCAATGGGGTAGACATCGATTATGGCCGAACGCCACGCTAGTGGGCGGCCGAGTGCGGACATGAGGGGGTAGTAAAGCTACTTCTAGAGCGGAGAGATGTCTGCACACCACTCCAGACAACGGGGACCAAACGCCACTATCGCGGGCCCGCCCCAGAGGACATAATAGAGTTATGAAGGTCCTACTAGAATGGGACAATGTCAATCCCACCACATCAGATCACGCTAGCTCGGCATCTTGCGCATCCTCCACTTGGCATTGAGACGAGTGTGGTATGGATACGATTCGGGGTGGTGATCCTAATACGGTAACAACCTTACAGACTCTAATGGCCAACCTGCACTCCCATCGGGAGTCTCTGGTGGGTAGGAAAGAATGTTGGAATCAGCGAGTATGTTTCATAGTCCACACATAGCGATCTCTCCTCGACTAAACCATCCAAGCTCTCTCAACCCCCTTCTCTCTAGCCCCTGTTACCCTCCAAGGAAAACCGGCACTTGTCCCAACAACACCGGACCAGCCCTCTCAATTGCTGTCTGCTTGGATTTTATCTGCTTTTCTCCCTTGAACCCTCCCTCATTCGTTACCAGACAAATTCTTATTGGGTTTCTATAGCTGATTGCGTGAGCGATCGGTATAGGCAAGACCTCTGCCAATTCCGATGCAGACAGGCTTTGATAATGGGTTTTTTTACTGGCTTTAGCGGGCTATTTTCTATCTATCTCCCTTTTTTCTTTCTTCCCTTTTCTCTCTTCGGAAGTCCCGTTAGGCTTAGCCCATATAATCTTGTTTCTTGCCCTTCGTTCCTATTATTTGTTAGTATCTGTGTTTTGTGTTTTGCGAATAGTGGTGCACGGCTCGTTGCAGGCGAATGGGTAGGAGTTGATAGTATGCTTTAAGAAGCCCGTCCTATATTGCCGGTCAGCCGGTTTACCTGCTCCCAGTAGTTTCTCTCAATACTGCCGAGTGATCACCACCTATTAGTTTCACAGACAATCTATCTCGACTATCACATTGCGACCTACTAGTAGTTTTTCTATATACAGTTCCTCCAAAGAGATGTGTGAGGCTACAGGGTCAGCACCTCGAGTGAATACTATCGCAACCTCCAAACGTAATAACGAAGAGAGTAAAAAGCGACAGCCGGCCGAAGACCACCAACTAGACAAGCGCCGTATCACATGAACAAAAACTAAATGAAGGATCTCCAAGGAGTCCGAAAAACAGGAACAAAGAAATTGGTGAAAAAAAAAAAAAAAGCGGAAAGGAAAAAAAAAAAAATCATCTAATATTTCGTACATCTGGGCCACCCTTTTGCCCCCACGACAATTTCTGTGGAGGAATTGTATTCTCGTACGATAGGAGGGTGAGGATATCTTCAAGTATTATATATTTTTTGGCTGTTTTTGGCAAATCGCGTCTGTGGGTAATTAAGGACAGTGCGTCCTCCACCGCTTGTTGCATCTCACTCATTCCAATGTGCTTAACTTACTAAGATGTCTCGAGTTTTCACAAGTGCTGCCGGGTTTGGATCGTTTATTGTACTCGGGGGTAGGCATTAGTCGGGCGCACTTCCTAAATAAGCATGGCACTTACATAGGAACTAAAACAGAACAGGAAGGGCGAGTGATATCTAGTGATAAGAATATAGGAGCTGCAAAAGTCAGGCGCGCATTTATAACTTCTATTCTATTTACAAACTAATAGGGCGTAGGCCCTCCCTCTGCATCAATGACTGCCTGTAATCATTGCGGCATACTATGAATCAAGTTCTCTAACCATTCCACAGGAATTGCATGCCATGCCCTATTTAATACAATTTCTAAGGTAGGAATATTACCAATTCTCCCCCAAGTTTGGCCCAGTTCTACTTTCATATCCATCCAAAGTGCCTCTATAAGATTCAAATCAGGAGACTGCACCGGCCAGCTGATTTGCTCCATATTATGAAGTCACAGGTTCTGATTAGAGTGACCTTTATGGCCCAGAGCACCATCCTCTACTACCCCAACCCAGCTGTATTCCTCACAGCACTCTTGCCAAAAAGGAACTAAATGTGATTCTATAACTGTCTCTACATAGAGTGCTGAATCCATCTTTACTTTTCCTGGGATAAAGCAAAGATTGAATTTAAGTCTACCATAAAAAGTCTTCTAAATCATTTTTGTCTACCGCCCAGATTTAAATATAGTGTCAATACAATCTTTGTAGTACTCTTCCGAGCCCTTGCGTATTATCCAAGGCCGACCACCAAAGCCAGAGGTTGAAAAGGATGACTCATTAGTCCATAAAACTCGTATCCAATCATCAAAGATTCAGTTCAACCTCGCTTGACACCAAGCAACTCGGATTGGGCGATTGGCTGCTCGAATTACAAATTTTCTCTATGGGACATGCCGATTATATCCCATAGACTGCATAACCCACTTAATTGGATCTGGACTGTATGCGTAATTCATCTCGACACAAATAGTATCCCAGCTAAGATACCGTGTTCTTGTGTCATATGTTACAAAGGCTTTCAGTCACTGGTTTTCGGCCTTGTTGAATATTGAGGGCCAGCCAGTCCATTTACCATTGGAGGATGTGCCCGTTACTTGTGTCCGTTAATAGATTTTTACCAAATAGTTAGCTATCATCTTGTTCTCGTGATGAGACTTGCTCTATTAAAGTTTAACTTCTAAGATGACAATTCTCATACAAAGTGTTCAACTTCTAGCTATATACTTACCTTTTGACACGTTCGTTTATCAAATTTTAAATGCTTGCCAATCTTTGTCCAGCTCCACCTTGCCTCATTACAGAGTGTAATCACGGTAATATACTCATGACAAGTTGTTTCACGATGTCTGATGTCTTGTAGATTCTGTTCGTGGATACTCCTTTGCTTTATAGTTGTTGTCACAGTCTTGTTATGGTGTTTATGGGTGAGATGTTGTATTTGCGATGTTTTTACTCCTACAGGTGGTTATTACATTCCACTTCCGAGCTTGACAATCAGGGGGTGCATACAGCATAGAGGAGCTTGTACCACCGGGCTGTAAATACGCTTACCCCAGAGTACAGTATATGAGTATCCCTTCCAGTACTGAAATATACTGAACTAAGCAGAGGTGTTCACTACTGCAGAAATTTGCTGTGCATGGACCTCGCTTCTCTAGGGCTGGTAAAGGGTGTACATCTGAATAGTATTAACGATGTGTAAATATGAACAATCTATCAAGCAATGCGCAATCCAAAAAACCAGTGAAGAAAGCAGGTGAAGAGGTTGAATTCTAAGCCTCTGCGAATTACACAACCAAAGTGTGCACCAGAGGAGCTAATAGATGCAATACTATCACTATCAGAGTACATACCTCTTCTGCATTACCAGATCTATCACTATACTACACTTCAGCTACTACCACATCCAAATAGAGATCCATACTGTCTATTTATATCGTTTCTAATACATGTCGACTTTGAGATAATTGCAGTGAATACAAACAAGTAGCTTGAGGTGAAGGAAGTAGGAAGGAAAGGGAATCAGGCTTGGGTACCAACAAGTTTAATAGAGATTAAGGTATTTATTGCAGTATTTATTTATATGGGTATGGTTCACCTACCTGCATATGAAGCTCGAAGTACAGCAAGTTTATATGTACTGACCATATATCTCTCAACTACCTTGAGTATCTTAAGAGATATATGGATATCTCAGATCCTGTAGTGAAGCTGAGCTCAAAAACTCGGTATCCAAAGAGTGATGAGTCTGAAGATACAGTACAGGAGAAAAGTGTAGAGTAGTAGTATAATCTTTAGCTGGTAGCTTTGGAGTTCAGATCCTTGTGCTCGCATTATTGGATACCAGGTATCAATTTCTTTAAAAATGAGATGATGGTACCTTTTTTTGGCTGCAGTAAACATACATTGAAAGCATCAAATAAATGAATTAAAGAGAGTTGTAACATGTTCGCAAGGTGCTAATCACGTTAACGGTAATAGGTACGATGGTTGGCAGGTGGCCTGCTCTTCCAGAGAGGATGCGAGAGCTGAGAACTAAAGGAGGCTTCGAGGGTGTACTGAGGAACAAAGAAGTAACCGTTCAACCAAGTATATTGATATACTGTCTGTCGAAGTCTGCCTTTTCTATCGTAGAAACAGGCGGTCTTTAAATACACAAATCTGTTCATGTCTAGTATGAACAAAACTAATCAAAGGTATCAATTGATACTCTTTGGTAAAACTCCTTAAGTATCAAAGCGATACTTAAAACAGAACATAAAACAAAACCAAGTATCAAACGATACTTAAAACAAACCAAGTATCAAAGCGATACTTAAAACAAAACATAAAACAAAACCAAGTATCAAACGATACTTAAAACAAACCAATAACCGAGTACCCGTACCGGTTACAAGAGTTATAAGATCTTTACACTCTGCGAAGCTGATTAAACATACAATGTTATGTGGTCATCAAATATTGATAGTTAGGGACACAAATATGGCTTGACAAGGAAAAGGTTTTCACGTAATGCATGATTATGAGTCATATATATGTTATTGTTTCACGCATATGACTCATTCAGGTCATATGAATTGTTATATTATGATTTGTTATGTCTTGCACATGACCCGAGTATGAGTCAGGGGACGTGCGCCTGGCAAGTGTAACTTGCAAGTATGCCTTGCACGTAGGCCTTGCACATATGGTTTATGTTTGGAATATGACCTCATTATGATGTCATAAGTTTCACACATATGGCTACTTGGGGTCATATGACTTATTTATTGCGTTATGATTAGTTTATGAGGTTTCGCACATGACTTTACTATGAGGTCATAGGTTTTGAGCATATGATCACTTTAATCATATAATTTGTTTGTTATGAGTTGGTTTTGCACATGTGACCACTTTGGATCATATGACTTGGAGTGGGAAGAACACTATATAAGGAGGCCAGTATGGCCAAGGAGGATAGGTCCTTCACGCTTTGTTCTAAGTAATTTTCCTCGTTCTTGCCATCTCTTTGCCTCGGAGCTTTCATTTCAAACCCATGATAAGCTTTGATGCTAGGGATTCTGGGGGAGATATCTGAGTTCGCTGAGTAGTTCCTGGAGTTCTTGGTATTCTGGTCTTTTTGCAATGCATGACGGATTACTGGTTTGCACTGTTTCATTGCCTGGTAGTTATCTTACAATGCTGTCACTTCGAGCACTTCATCACGGTCGCTTACAAGCCCCTTTCGGTATAATATCTTCAGCTTCCTGTTCATTGTTGACTTGCAGGTTTTACATTCAATTAGAGGGATTGGACATTGTGTTTAGGGAGATCACCTGAGTTGTTCTTTAGGCCAGCTCATGTTTCTTGTTGGGTTTTAATGGAGTCTTTAGTTCTAACGATGCAAAATACCCACGGGTTCACTTGATGACTGTCCTGTATCCTCAACTCGTCTTACCAGCTGCATCACATCTCAGGTGGTAGGGTAGTACCTGCTCAGCCCCTCCTTATTATCTTATCTGTCTACGGTCAGAATACTATGATATTATTCATTACCATTTCCTTGGAGTTCTTGTCCTTGCGGCATTTATGGTGATTTAGTCAGGTGTCTCTGCCTCACCTCGGTGGGGATGGCTTTGACTTTGAAAGATCTGATCCTCTGAGTGGCTGTTGTTATTGCCTGGAGTGGTGTGGGACGAGTCACTCATGTTGTCTGTATGTTTGGGTGGTTCGGTTGTGGATTGTAGTTAGCGACTTCACTCATTGCAAGTAGGGCCTAACTTCTATTATTCTCCTTCTCTTTGCTCGCCTTTCCCCTTCCTGACACGATTATTGGGGGTGCCTATTGCCTATCATCTTGTCTGTACCTGTTGCTGGACCTGTGGGACTGACTTTGGCTAGCTCTACTTACTCTTTTCCAAATTGGTCGGACTTTGTTTCAGCTATGTTGGATGGTGTGGCTAGTGCTGGTGCCTTTGGGTATTGGTACTGCCTCCTTTGTGGCTCCTGGCTGTAGCTGATAGGCCTCCTCTACTATATTATGTCAGGGTTGGGGCTTTGTTGGTGTGACTAAGACCAGTGGCTACCTGATGGGGCTAGGTATAGGCTGTCCCGTGGCTGTCAGATGGTTAATCTGTCTGAGAGGCTGAGATGGCATGATGGGCTTTGCAATGTCTGGTATATGGGACTTGTGGAAGGCTGATTGGGTAGGAGAGTCATCTGCAGGCACCAGTCAGGCCTGTGTCAGGTTGGGCGAGATCTAATTAAGTATTTGCAGTCCAGCTTGAGGTGTTGGATAAATCTTCTAAGTGCTACAAAGCTTCCTGATAGACCTGCTGGCTGATAGCTACCTCTACAGATAGTAGGTTGCAACCACCTGGTTAGACTTGTTTGGGTCTCATGTATTGGAATTTGTTTGGTTTGTTTGGTTTGTTTGGTTTGGTTGCGAGTATGCTGGGAGAACACAAAACACTGTGGATGGGAGATAGGCCCCACTGATCTTTTTGATCTGTTACTACTTTTATGTATTTCTTTTGTTTGTGTTATTTTGTTTGGGAAACAGATACTGTGTACAGGTTCTCCTCAGTGGTACACTCTTCGCAGGTAACTGGTAAAGAGGGCTTATAGGGTTGACAGCCTGGCATGCGGGTGTGAGGTGGACATGTTGGTTGCTCTGCTACTGCCATAGTATCACCTATAGGTTTAGTTTGTTTTTGCTGGTTTTCTACTATAATGGGGGTTTCGCTGGACAGTATTTAGGCCGGAAGATAGTGTTTTTATGTTTGTTGAATGAGGAACCTAGTCTGGTTGGTCTTTTGCTTGGCTTTGGCTACGCTTAGTACAGGTTAGCTTTAAACTAGAGGGGCTATGAACTTGGACCAGCACGGGTGCTGGGCTGCTTGATGGTCTTGTGATTAGTTCTTATATGGGCATGACTCAGGGATGGTAGGTGTGGGGCCATAGACCTAGTTAGCTTTGAATTAGTGGTATACTGGCTAGCAGTATTCCTGTACTGGTGGGGGCTCATCATATACCAGTGTTGGTGGTATAAGTTTAAATAAAATTAGATTGACTTCTAAGTACTTTTCCTACTTATTACTTTAACGAATATAAAATACCTTTATGCTCTTTATCATTATCACGATCTTTATTATTATTATGCCAAGAAAACTCTTCATGCAGGAGAGTTAGAGAAATCTTAAGATAGGTGTCTTTAATACAAGACTGAGGTCTTGTACTATTAGAAACATATGCATCAGCCAAGAGCTATTGTAAGACTATGATAAAAAAGAAGCAAAGTATCATTCCCCATCGCCAAGATTTAACCATCCGAAGAGGGATTGTTACATTACATAGTATCACCTAGAGTGATACTAAATAATATAAGATGGCTTCCTTGAACGCTGACAGGGAAGGAGATATCGATATCAACAATCAAAACCTTAATCTACAGAGATTTAATGATGCTCTAGATCATGTTTTAGCAGAGTCCATAAGGGCAGCAAGTCCAGTAACCTAAGAGAATGGATCACTAGTCGATAGCTCTCCTGCTGGAACTCGACGACCTGAGACAATGTCGGGAGCAGCCGCATAAGTACTACTCGCTCTGGCCACTCCGGCGCCAGGTACCAGTATACTTGGAATGACTGAAAATCAGTTTCAGACATTTCTCGCAGCAACATGAATACAGGACCAGGGGATATCCAACGGCCAAAAGCAAAAGAACTGCACACATATAAAGAAGCTGAAGATAAACTATGAATATTGCTAGCAGAATGCGTAGGACATTTTGCCATCAAGGAATATAGAGAATACTACAATGATATCAAGATTCTCTTTGTGGAATCCATATTGAGAGGACTGGCTAGACAATGGATTATACCTTTCTAAGAGGGAAGGAAACCAAGGAAATGCATCATATATGCAGAATTCAAGGCAACTCCCTTTGAACAGTTCACAATCCCAATGCCAAGGTGACAGCAGGACAGAAGCTGGAGAGAGAAAACTCCAACAAGGAAAACAGACATCTTTGTCGTACTGGAATGAATGTCGACTATTGGAATATGAGGTAGAATTTGACGATTTTACTCTCTATATCATCTTGGTAAGAAACGGTAGTAACAGACTATGAGCAGTATGGGAAATTTTCAACCAGCATTACACAACCTCAGATCAATTTGCAAGATGGGAGATTGATAAGGAAAGTAAACTGAACATGGTACGAAACAATTCGGAAAACATCATAGTGCACAGGGTGGTTGAATTATCAAGGAACATTGATAGTATTTTTAGACCAAAAGCAACTTGAAGCAAAAGCATAATATTACTGCCAGGTGAACCAATGCAATTGGATAAATCAAGTGCAGGACCAGAGCTGAATCTACACAAGGAAGATTATCCTAGTAGGGTGAAAGGGAAACACTACTTGAGATGCAGAAAAGCAGGACTTTGGATACGAGAATGCCAAAGCCAACCCAATAATTGATACCAAGGAACAAAGACAGCTGAAAACAATCACTGTCAGTTTCAGAAGAAGAGCAACATCAGCAATATGATTACTGAGAACTTGTCAGTGGAAAATAATGAGGGTTTACGGTAAATGGTAGTCTGCGAGACTCAAGAAATATGACCTCACTACCAAGAAAGTGATGGAAGCAAGACATGTCTACTTAGTAGATGGGAACCTAAGTGTAATGGGTCCTATAACCCACAAGGTAGAAGTACCTATGGACATTGATACTCATAGGAAAACGGTAAGCTTCCAGGTAGTGGATCATAAAAGCCATGAGATAATTCTAGAGATGCCATATTTACGAAGAAACAACCTGATAATCGATTGGAACAAGAACAAAATAACCTTCATCAGCGAACTCTGTACAACACAATGTCTCAACACATCAGTAAAAATAATTACCTGTGTCCTGTGGGTCCTGCACGTCTGACGCATAGGATGTTCAAAATGTGAACTGTGAATCAGAACGCGACGTCGCTTGAACATTGTGTTTGGACTTTTTTTACGTCCCGACCCCCATCCTGAAAATGTCCTGACATGGACCCCTACATCCTCTTTATTGTGACAATGCCCCACACTCAGGCATCTGTATTCAGACAACCTCTGATCCTTCAGGCTTACGTCTGGTCGACGTCAGACCCTGCTTGCCTATCTCTGGACAACGTCTAATGGACTACCTGTGTCAGGACAACGTTATTTCACTAGGGTTTCATCCGGATTACATTGCCGGCTCATCCGTTCCAACACAACATTATTTGCATTGTATTCAAATGTCCAGACAACTGCGCCCTTCTGTACCATCTAGATACCATGATATTCCCCTTCAACATCTGGAGTCTTTTTTTCCTACAACGCACCTTACCGGGACATTCACCTTGTCCCAGCATTCTCATTCTGGTCATACTATCGGTCATCTAGACATTCTCTAGATGCCTTCAGTGAGTGCCAAATTCTTCCTGACCTGTCCCCAGCTCTACTCTCTTTCCTGTAATCCTCCCACTATCTTGAAGATATTTTTATGTATTAAGTTGTTGTTGTGCTCAAATCTACTAGTACAGTTGAATATTGTATGCAATTTTCCTTCCATATATGCTTCCATTCATCTTTTATTTGCTCGTCGCTGTCGATACCGCACATCAGCTTAGCCGGAAAAATTAATCTATTAAAAGTGACATTTACACGTCCATAATCCCCATTAATTACCCAGGTTGACTCTAACTGGGCTCCCACTTGTTAATATCTGGCTGCCCATCACCAAATCCCGCCAGTTGTTCTTAGCCTTCCACAGACTCCTTGAGGCTGAGCGACAGGTGACCAGGCCAAGAAGGACTCATCAGGCTCCTGGTCATCCATCTTAAACTGCCCTCTGGTGAATGTCCAGGACTCACTGAATCTGAAACCAGAAGCCTTAGTGCCCGACCAATCCACATCTAGCTATAATCAAACGCCGTGTCTGTGACCTGAGCAAGCGCATTGAATCCGGACCATAAGCAATCGG
>NW_003298848.1:124263-131899 GCF_000151645.1 Tuber melanosporum | reverse complement strand
GCATAAAGTCGGGAGTTTTTTCGGTAGGTAACCACCTGGCCGAGAGGACTTACCTGATATATGAACTGTTTCGACAGTCTAATATCTTCTGTATATCTTTGTCCATCTACCGCATCTTGCCAGACTTTGAGCACCTGACCAGTCAATGCAACAGCATTTGGGTATGGGTCTTTGAACAGCGTGTACCCCAGAATGAGTGACTTTGCTAAGCTTAATATCGCTCTTTCTGCCCCTGTTAATAGGTTGTGCTGTGACTTATTTGATAACAAGTTGTCCTGCCGCAGTGTGGTAGGGCAACTAGCAGGACTAGAACTCCTGACATCAGACATAAGATCCCTTCCGCCACCCAGTGGTGATGAGAATCGTGTAATGATTGATGATGGAAATGCGGCAAGACTGTAGGGCCTGCTGCGAACTATTCGCCTACCAGGCTCAAGTGTCCACTGTGCTGGATTGGCATATTATGTTCTGGAGATGGTGGACATCTAAACCATCGGTGTGCAATCACTTTGCTGTCTATTAGGTGCTTGAGACTCATCAGGCCCTCGTGGCCTAGAGCTGTCAGGAATATTGATATCTTCGAGATCAGGTTTGGTGTCCAATTTCATTTTATCTGATCCCCGTGAGTTTTGGTATTTATCGCTGCTATCCTCACTAAGATAAAGTGTTTCCATAGCTCTTTGTCCTGAAGGTTCTATCTCAGGTTCGGCATACGCCATGGTCTGTATGGTAGTATTCTAAGGGTATTTTAAGGGTCTTCCTAGTTGCGAGCTTGCAATTGGTAGAGGAGGCAGGATTCTACGTGATGACAAGTGGTTCAATAATGTGCTCCAGGAGCTGCGATAGTCATTGGGTTGTATTCCTGATATCAACTGTTTCAATCCCATTTTGTCGGGTCTGGTATTGTATTTATATCTATTCCGATTTTCCACCCAGTGAATTGGCTAACTGCACATCTTATTTAGATGTTGTTTATGCATTGTATAATAGGTTAGTAAATGTCAGGTAAGTAAGTATTCAGGATGCAAACTGTATAAATCTCGAGTCTGCTATATGGTAGGTGAGGAGTTTGTCCAGTTTGCTGGCATTGAATACATCGTGTCAGATCTTATATGCTTAGCCTTAGGCCTGAGATTAGGGATAGCATAATCAACTATCACTCGTATTGGATTCCTTTGCAAAATGACCTCTCATGAACATTCAATATTATGTTTGTAATCAAGACATTCCGGGTTATCATAGGCCCAGGATTAAAGCAATAAAGTATTAGGAGCAGTGAAAGTCCCTCTGTGGCGAAACACATAGCACAATCTAGGCTTCAATGATATCTTGTTCTTTCTGAATATTCAACCTGAACTTTGTGTTTATGATCCATACACCAGGTTCCTAAATGTTGGGAGGTTCAAGACTCGTGCACGAGTACAGTCATTTGGCAGAAGTGTTCATGAAATGGGTCTCAGATAACGAAGCTGTCTTACCAAAATGCTTCTTTTCAATGAAGTATAACTTTGATTATGACCATTCACCCTATCGTGACCATTACCATTCACAAATCTACACCCACCAAAGCCTCCTTTACCTAATTAATTAATTTATTAATTTCCTCTACCATTTTTACCAATAGTTAAGCGTTCTGGAAATACGAAGTATGCCTTAAAAAAAAGACCCCTACCTAAAGCCACCTGGAGAGAAATTAGCCTTCCAGAAAAAGGAATCATAATCACCTTTCTCTACTGCCTCTGGATCATTGCCTTTATAGCTCAAATTATTAGACACCTATGGACAACAGTTAAGAGCTTTCTTGTCCACGCATGTAAATGCCAATCTGTTGAAGATCTCCCTCTCGCCAGTCGTACCCCCATTTTGAGTGGTCAACAGCATCGTATAATTATACAGGCATCCAAGTCCAACCAGAAAATGACCAGATGCACCTTCAGGGATCGCTATATACCTGGTGTTTTTCTTGATACTGGTAACTCTTTGTGCTACCCAGAGTGACTGGATATGATTGTCTACTAAATTTGCCTGCATAGTGGACTAGGTACTTAGAGAAGAAAACATTAAAAAATGGATAGCCAAGTCAAGACCTAGGCTAAAGCCTGATCATGTGGCTAAGAGATTGAGATGGGCTACAGCTCATAGGGACTGGATAGCTGAGAATTTTGAAAGGGTGGTTTGGAGTGATGAGTACAGTATGGAGAAATCCAAAGATCTAAAGCAACAATGGGTATTCAGAGAACCTGCCGAGAAGTAGTTGGCTGATTGTATACACCCAAAGGAGAAGGATAAAGCTATCTCGCTTATGGTTTGAGGGTACTTTTAGGGTAAAAGGAAAAGTCTATTAGTTCCTATTACTCAAACTATTAATAAGACCAGGTATGTTACACTTTTGAGAAGATATTCTTTTCCTGTTATTCATCAAATGATTTCCTTTAGTATACAACTTGAAGATGTTCTTTTTCAGCAAGATAATACTCCTATTTACAAGGTATATAGTATTATGAATTGGTTGGAGAGAAACACTATTCAGGATGTGGACCACCCCCCTTATTCCCCTGATTTAAATCCTATTGATCATGTATGAGTTGAGCTTAAAAAGCGATTGCACCAGCAGTATCCAAGGATTGCAGATACTCCAGGAGGAAAAGAGGCTGTTAGGTGAAAACTTACACATGTATTACCATTGGTTTGGGAGACAATTCCTGAGGAGTTTTTTGAGAAGTTCTGGAAATCAATGCCTGATACAGTGGCTACAGTTTTAGAAGTAAGGGGAGGTTATACAAAATATTAGTTAGATAAAATTATGGCAGGTCAATTGACTGTTGAATGTTGAGAGGTACCAGTGGTTGTTGATTGTGAACTTGAACTCTCATGCGTGCATGTCCATTGACAACCCCACTGGCACTGTCTTGCCATATAGCTCAACAGCAATTAAACACTGTCTCAGATTATAAACACTTCTGCCAAGTGACTGTAGAGTAGGAAAAATGTAGGTATTACCAAGGCAGAAGGCTTAGCAAGATCGAGCTATAAATGGAGTCAGTTAGTGAAACTATTTCTCACGAAACACAAACCACACCTAAAAAGCACTAGCAATATCTAACCTCATCTCCACATGTCTAAAAGGTGTATTCATTTAAGGCCACCAAGCCAATCGACAGGACAGCCGCCCGACGTCAGGCCAGTTCTGGACTTGGAATGCAAGATGTACCGAATTCATCAACACAATATGCTAGCAATATTCGAGTACACTCTGAGGAGGCCAATCACTACAGCCACTATCCCATTCATACTATATCAGGCTAGTAAGGAATATGTGAGGAGGATGCAAGGGTGTCAAATGGTATGATTACTATCATGATTAATCAACAGCTAAGAAATGCACCGATGTGTGAAAATCCCACACTGACATTGAGAATCTAAAGGCAAAACAAAAAAAAAGGAACCAAAAAATGCAAAGCAAAGAAAATGAACCAGAAAATGCAAAGCAAAGAAAAGGAACCAGAAAATGCAAAGCAAAGAAAAGGAACCCGAGAAAGAAAAACAATAAAAGAGACAGAGGAAAGCATGGCAAATCTAGCATAACTCTCAAGCAGTTCAACGTCTGCTGCTGTGGGGATGTGTTGGTATTTTGTCAGCCAGACAAGAGGGAGAATCAGGAGAGTCAGGAGCCCGTGAATCTCGGGATACAGGTAAGGTAATGGTGGCTGGCAGACCAGTCATAACTACAGAAGTTGGAAGAGGTACCTGAGTAGGAATAGGGATGGGATATGGCAGGCTGTCAGTCGTAGTCACAGATATCAGAGGAGATGCAAGAGTAGGATAGAGGTTCAGGGAAGCCAGCAGAGTAGTCATAGCCATAGAGGTCGTGGGGAGTGACAGGGTAGGAATACGAGTCATAGGATGAGGGGGTGGTGGGTGCTAGCAGAATCATGGTAGGAATTAGTGGGGGGGTAGAAGTCACTTCCTCAGTGCTACTCTCAGAAAAAGGTACGGCAGAGATGTCTTCAGTCTCGTCGTGTCCACGACGGGATCTGGCACAGGGTCCGGGGGTTTCAAGGTACTCTGCCATCCTGGGATTCTCTTGGATAAGCTCCATCATGGATCACAGCTTCTCCAGTTTAGGTGGCAGTGAAGCCCGGGATTCGGAGTTGGTGGGATGGTGGGGTCTCCAGGGGCCGGGGGTGAAAAGGACTTCGTCCCAGGTCTGTTATTAGATATAGATAATAACAAACCTATTAGTTGAAAGTTTGTGAAGGTTAGGAACATACATTGTCAATCACCATTGCTGCCATATGCCCAGAGTTAGGATGGGCAGCGCGATGGGGTCTTGAGAGACCAAGGACGAACAGGTCTTCAACCTATATATGTTATTAGCTACGGACAATGGTTCTAGATATGAATATTTAGAAACTTAGCTCCTCAACAATGATTTGTAGTGCACACCGGTGCTGGAGAGAATACAGCTGCACCACCTCCTCCTGCTCCTACTTCTGCTCCTGCTACTCCTCTTTGTCCTTCTCATCCTTGTCCTCCTTGTCCTCCTTGTCCTCCTCCTCCTCCACCTCAATGGCCCCCCTGATATCTCCTGCTTGCTAATGGCGATTCCAGACTATACAGTCGAAAAACGAGTATTTGCCCCTGGTAGGCTCTAGTGTCTGAGCCCGGGCCTCCCCCTGAGAGCAATCCAGGACCATAAGGTCCATAAGGTTAAGTGGATCTTTGCCACTATTGGCGAGGATCCATACACGGATGTCATTATCTTTATATAAAAAGATGAGCTCGGTGAGTGGGAAAGGCTCCATGGGTGCATGATAAAGAGATCGTGTACCTTGCCCATCACGCGGATGAGATATTGGGGGCAGGCGATGGCCTCCTCTACTTGTTAGCCCTTGGCAACCCTGAGCACATTTTCTTTACTCGGTGATGTAATGACCCTTCAGGAGATTCCCTGGTCAGTATTGGCAGAGCACCAGGCGTAGGTAAGAAATGGGTGCCCTCCCTGCGGGGCCCCCATCTGCCAAACAATGTGGATCCATATTGTCCACAGGCAATACAGAGAGGACCAATTGGGTTGATCCACTGGTAAAATAAATGAGCACGAATATAGCGGAATATCGATACATGGGAACACTTACTAAGAGCTCTCTTGACATCTACCAGCATGGCCCGCTCCATGAGCTGACTCTCATTTGTTGTCTTAAGTTTCTTGGCGGTTTCCCTAACTATGTTCCTCAGATGACGTTCGATATCTGGAGGTTATTGGCCCAGTACTGGTCTTTAACCAGCTAAATCTAGGCAGTGACGAGGGGAAGGGAGAGGGCCACAATTAGGACCAACTACAATTAGAAGTTGGTCAGTTAGCAGGGGACCAAAGAGCACGCTGTCATGTAGGCTTAGATGTCCTCAGGCCACCTCTGGTAAGAAGCGGTACTGGCGTGAGGATTCTCGAACCCACACCATCTTTTGGCATACGCAATGTCGCCATTGCCCTCGCTATTTAAAGTAGGAGAGTTAGCTAAACTGATTCCTGCAAATGCATGTAGCTTACGATTTTCCCTTACTTGGAGTTTTCCACAGCTGGCTCAAAGGGTGCCCTCTCCTCTGCCTCAGTGGTCGCATCACAGTTTGACGGCAGAGTTGGCACTTGCATCTCCACTTATCCCCTTCAAGGGGCAGGGTGGCAGAGTGTCTATGTTAAAAGGAATATGTTAATAATTCTCAGCGTCAGTGCTCAATGGTTACATAGAGCATACTTGGTCATTTTCACTAGAAGTCTTTGCAGCTCACGTGGTATTCTTTCTCTCTTTAAGGGGGGGAGGGTTCTTCTTGAAAAAACATATCACCAAAATCAGTAGATGCAAAATACTTTATCTTTTTTTTTTCAAAAGAAAAGGTGATTTGCACCTTGTAGGAGGGAGGATAAATCGAAGCAAGAAGTTTATGCAACGGAGTGGGGGATAGAAGTAGGACATTGATGAGGGACATTAGTGCGGAATGGAGAGGTCGGAGGAGAAGGCCGTGGGGAGATTGATAAGTGCAGGGCAAGAGGTCTGGAGGAGGAAGTTCAATGTCTTATACCCTAATGGAGAGCGCACCCAAATAACACTATGTGTCCAGTAGGGGGGAGGCATACTAACAAATGGTACATGCGACGTTGTTGTGCAATAATGTGAAATTGTGCCGACTATACAGACTAACCACCTTGTCTTCAGAGTAATAGGAAGTTTTTATGTATAGATATAGATCCTGATATAATTCAAAACGTATTGTGATCTGTAGGGGGTCTTAGAAGTAATTGCACTAAAGTTTACAAAATAAAGTTTTATGCTGCACAATGGTCCTACCCACTAGCATCGAAACCTTTGAGCCGCATAGATGTCCACATGCCAAGATGTCCACTACAGACTTTTGCAGGCATAGTCTCTCAAACAATAGCAATGGCTGAAAGCTAGTAGACGGGTTTCAGCGGAGTCATATGTCCCTTTAGAATAATTTGTGAGTGGATGTATGACATGTTGTTATTATTTTACGCGATGTCTTCTGGTTTGTTCTGAGTATTGATATTATGAGCACAGTGGATATCGTGAATATTGTGGAAATTCTTCCTAGTATAACTGATATGACCTTCCCTTGGTCGTGATTAATTCAGATTAAATATCCAACCTCAGTTCCTGACATTCGAGATGCCCTGAAATATTTTCACCATTTGTGTGTAGTCTGAGGTCCAGGTGCTCCAGACATCTCCAGCCCCCCTGTGTTTTAAGTTGAAAATAGGACATCATATATCTGTGGACTAAAAAGCAGGACATCTCCGGTCTAGGAGCTCATGAAACTGAATATCACGGTCCAAGTGCTCATGAAACTGTATAACAAAATACAACAGTCGAACACATATGATACTTGCAAACCATATGCCAAGCCGAATCAACCATTAGCTACATCTTGGGTTATCCAAATTTGACCCTAGCTGACATCCAAATCTACATGTGGAACAGTAAGCCTTCCACTTGCACCTCATCATACAAACATGCTTCTCCAAATTCACTAACCTTAGTCCCGCAATGCCTACCAAATATTCATTTTGTTGCCCGAAGTATGCCCGTCCTGACCTGTATGAGAGACATCTGCAAACTGATCATGTGGAAGTAAGTACTCTTCTTATGTCCCACATACAGAGTACTCTTTTGTTGAAGAGTATTCGGGACATGGAATTCTTCTAATTGCATCACAACACCCTGGGACACGAGAACAATCAGCCTAATTCCGATTATAAAACCAACTGCAAACCCATCACCTACCAACCAGACACTATTAATGATGGGATTGCGCATGAGTCTGACGTGGAATCACTGAATTCAGTTGACGCTTCTTCGGCACGCAGTGAACCCGAGTATTATTCCCCTGCAGGGAAAACTATAGGAGACATGTGGGGATTTGCCAAAGAACACAGAGATCTGTGTGAGGACTCGTGAGTGCCATTTGATAGTGTGCACGATTTCAAACTTTCATCTTGATTCATACAATGCAAGGTATTCAAGGCACAGATTAATGAATACTTTTTAAGTAGCCTTGGTAATGCGGCAAATATTGGCTATGGTTCGATGCATATACTTGAGAACCACCTCGGTATACT
>NW_003298848.1:117057-124032 GCF_000151645.1 Tuber melanosporum | reverse complement strand
CGTTTAGTCTCCCTGCTCTGTCCTCAGCAAGCGCACGGAATGCGATCCCCAATGTCAATAGAGTATATGCAGAAATGCAGATAGCGGACTGGTAGTAGGACATTCAAGTACCCCCCCAACAGCACTTGCACCCTTTTGGACAGAAATAGAGGTTAACTAAGGACAGGAAATACTTCCACCTAGCACGACTGTAGTTCCGATTATTGAGATGTCAGATCAAATGCATCTCACCAACTTCTCCTTTGACAAGAAGGCATGGCCAGTGGACATTACTGTTGGAAATCTTCCATTGACTGTCTGTAACCAACCTGGATCGATGGCAGTTCTTCTTCTGGCGCTATTACCTGGCACGTTCAAGCTCCCACAGTCTTCTTCCACAAATGAACTACAGAGACAAATCAATACCAACATACTACAAGCTGTATTCAAGCTCCTATTCGAGCCCTTGCAAGAGGCCACTCTAGATGGTATGAAAATTGATTGTGTAAATGGAAAAATACAAACAGGTTTTCCTATCCTCACCAGGTGGATTGCGGACCATATGGAAAATGTTGCACTATAAAGGGTAAAATCAAATACTTATCCCATATGTGAGATACCTGTAGATATGTTTGGATCCAACACTTTGGTGAGGTACCCAGTGAGAGATTATACGAGATATAAGTGACAGGAACAAGAAGTTCAGCAGAGCAGAGGGAAGCCCACATCGCGTGACATCTACACCACATTTGATGGTCTCAGTATTAAGATAAGGCCAGATGTTTTTGATGGACTACCATGCATTTTACCCGCTAGCATGCACCAGCTAGATCTGCTCCACACTGTTTATTTCGGACTATTCAAGTTTATAATGGATTGGATTCAGTTATTTCTTAAGAAACATACAAGTTTAGAGGCATTTGATGATGCCTAGAAAACTTTACCTCCATACCCGGGATTCTTTGTACCCAGCAAAGCATACCACAAGATTACCCAGTAGCAAGGAAAGCTGATGAGGAACTTGGAACATTGTCTTTTGGGAGTTCTGGCTGTGGCCTTGAGAGGCCTGATAGTACGTAACGCCTACCCTTCAAATAAGCACTAGCTTGTATCCATTCATTACTTGATTTCAGTCTGATGGCACAATACCGGAGCCATACAAGTAAGACAGTTAATTATATAGATTGATATCTTAATCTGTTTCACTCAATGAAGGATAACTTCTTGGAGTTTAGAAGATTTAAATAAATGCAGGCAAAGATTCAAAAACCAACAAACAAAGTTACGATATCGGAGAATGCTTGTAGATTGATCTGTAGCTAGATCTAAGTAGTCCTATATGCAGGAGCAGCACCGTGAAGAAGAGAACGACCAATGCATAAAATTGATACAAATGGAGTCTCATTTCAACTTCACTAAGCTGCTTCTAGTTCATCCCTTTTATGACCATGTGTACCAGTTTGGCAACATTCCGTAGTATTCTACTGAGTTTGACGAGTTAGCGCATAAAGAGTAGACAAAAGATAGATGGTGGCATTCGAATAAAAATAACGCTACACGGCAGATCCTGCAGAGTTACAGTCAATACCATGCGATTCGAATGATACTTTTGAACTGAGATGTCGTATGACATTCTGGAGCTGACATACCAGCAGATGTTATAGATTGTATGGATAAAATGAGTATGGAATCCCCACAATCCATATGCTGTAGGGGCCTTCAAGGAGTGTCATAGAGGTAGTACCCACGTCAGTTATTTGTGCAAAGTCTTGCGTATCTCAAATGACAAGATGTATGTTGAATTGATTCGATATAGCTCGTAGAGCCTGCCCATTGAGTGCCACTTGCCTGAAGATCTCGGAATACTTCAACACCTCCTAATTGAACAATTGACGCAACTTGAAATCCCAGTTCTAGCATTCCAGGAAACCAATATTTACGATATCCACAGGACTCGATGTTTGGGCACTGAGCTCTTCCGAAACCTAGCAAGTTGTAATAATTAGGTTTGGGTACAGATTGGTGCGGAGCAAATGTATGGTGCAATATGGGACTATCTGGTCAGAATGCTCATTGCACTCTTCAAGCTCCACGACTACTGGCACTATGATACAGTCTACCATCTGGCAGGTGTTCAGGTGTTGAATGCACTGAACTCTGGACGCCCATCAGAGTTACATGATCTTGTCACTGTAGAGCTGCCAAAGACACTGGATCTGCAGAGGTTTACAGTAGTGGACATTGGCACTATTTTAGACCTGGCCTACCTAATCCTTAGAGTGGACAGGCGATAGCTTGTGAACAGTCGAATAGAGTTAAGGACATTCAATGAGATCTATTGAAAAATCACCAGATCAAACTGTGTCGTCTCGACGAACCCGCATGTTGCACTTCGGGGGCCACAGTTAATCTGTAAAGATAGGTCAAGCGTGTAAGTAAAGAAAGAGGAGATTTCGCCCGATGTCACTGCTGTGACGTTGAGCAACAGTGTCAGATGAAATCTCCGCAAGTATGTGGAGAGTAGAATTGCGGCACCGCTTGGTTACAGAGACATGTTAAGACATCTCGGAAGGCATAGAAATAATAGAAGAGTAATATTTAAACTAATTTACACAGAATCAAGATTTTAACTAGAGAATCAGGGAAGTAGTGATATCAAGAATAATGAGTGCCAGTGTAAATATTAGGGCCCAAGGATGTCCAGGCAGCCATCAGCAGTAAAGAATTCAATACCACTCATGGGATGGGCATCAGGCATTGAGAGAACGTGACAAAGAAACTACTGGCAGATGAACTCGAATTGGTATCCCCTTGTTACCACCTTGTGGTGATGTGGGAACAACAATGAGACGTCAGGATGTAATTGAGAGAGGAGGTTAAGATAGTTACGTTGAGAGTGAGAAATGGAGTTTGCAGGCATGTCAGACTGTGTCAGAGAACATACCTGAGGAACAAGCCACAATGCAACCAAGAGCAGAGATGCGCAGCACCCTTCAGAGAGTAAAGAGTACAAGCAAAGCATTAGAACCTAGGTACTGGGTAACGTGCGGGGGGTTCTACCATGATAGGGCATAAGAGCAGGGGGCACACAGGACATTGTCAGGATGTCCAAGCGACATGGTAGCGAGGGCCCCGAGGCACCAGGTGTAAAGAAATAGAGGGTGGCAACCCAGGATACACATGATGCGCTAGGGATTACAACATATCTTCAGAAGCTCAGAATGCAGGGAACACAGATAGTACACGACGTGCATCAGGAAACCAGACCGACGCACCAGACCCAGGGTAAATCTTTGCTGATGCAGTTCACCAGAGGTCTACTCGACACCAATATGAAAAGAGGAAGAAGAAACTTTGCATGCAAAGTTCACCGAGATGCAGTAAGACAAGAGAGTACAGATACAAAAACTATCCCAAGGGACAAAAATGCCTACTAAGAGGTTCAAAGAGGGCAGCAGGACATGACCTATATGCCAATGAGTGGACTAAGATACCAGCCAATGAGCAGGCAATAATTGTAACAGGAATAGCCATTGGATTACCAGATGGCACCTATAAACAGATAGCACCCTAAAGTGGTCTAGCAGTCAAATATTGACTAATGACTAATACTAAGGTAATCAATGCTGACTACAGAGATGAAATCAAGGTGGTCTTGGCCAAGCTAATTCAAGAGAACAACGAAGTCCAGCAAGGTAATCGAATCTCACAATTGATCATTGAATGATAAACATTGAAGGTTTATATAAAGTAGATCCACTTGAAGAAACTATAAGTGGAAATAAGGAGTTCGGAAGGACAGACCAAACTCAGCCTGATATAATGGAAAGAATTGAAATCAAAGAGATTACAGTACGGACTTTCAGAAAATACTATCGAAGAAGAGATACCACAGGAATTCTCAAATTGACCTATGACGGCGTAAAAGCAGTCCTAGCAAAAATCACCATCAGTACTTAGCTAGCAATCTCAGATAGGAAATATCAGAGTAAAAAGAGATAGAAAGAAGTGATTCTGAAAGAATATTATCAATTCACGAATCTATTCTAGGAAGAGGAGGCCACTGGGCTACTACTCACATGACCAGGAATTGACCAGGCAATTCAGCTGGACAAAGATGAAAAAACAAGAAAACCAAAGCAAATTTCCTACAATAAGCTATACCTTCTAGGAGAGGCAGAACTTGAAGAACTCAGAAAGTACAGCGAATAAAACCTGAACAGAGGATGGATCAAAGACATCTTTGCATCAAGAGGATCTCCTATACTATTCATTAAAAAGAATGATGAAAAATCAGACTCTGTATCAAATACAGAGCCCTCAGTTCAGTTATAAAAAAAGATCAGTATCTACTACCCTTGATCAGAGAAGCATTAGACAAATTACAATCAGCAAAATACTTCACCAAAATAGACATCAAAGACATGTACTACAACATACGGATTAAAGCAGGAGACAAATGGAAGATCACATTCACCTCAAGATATTGAATGTTCAAATACCTGATTATGCCCATTGAGTTAACCAGTGTACCGTCTTCATTCCAATGATGGATCAACCAGGTAGTAAACAAGTACCTTGACATACATTGTATCTCATACTAGGATAATGTACTCATCTATTCAGAAGATATGTGATAACATCAGAAGAATATCAGCAACATCATGGCTGAAATACAGATATCAAAAATGAAGATCAAATCAACAAAGTGCGAATTCTGTAAGGAAGAAACTGAGTACCACGGGTTTATCATCAATAGAAGCGGAGTCAAGGTCTATCCAGTCAAAGCGGCAGCAAATGGAATTGGGCAAAACCTAACAATAAAATGGACATTCAATGCTTCATAAGATTCTGCAACTTTTATTAAATGTTTATAGAAGGGTTTAGCTAGCTTGCAAAACCACTCCAGAACCTAACCGAAAAATACAAGAAATAGGAACAGGGAGAAACAAAACAAAAAGTATACGATACCATCAGGAGACATCTGACATTAGTACCGAGACTGGTTCATTTCCACCTAAAGAGAAATATGACAATCGAAATAGACACCTCGAAGTATATATGCTCAGGCATACTGTTACAACAATATGAAAATAGAAGATGGAGTCCAGTATGTTATCTGTCCAAGACAATAACCCTTGTGTAATGCAACTAAAATGTCATAAACAAAGAACTATTGGCGATAGCCCAAGCATTAAAGGAATGGAGAAGATATATTCTGAACAATGACAATCCAGTCTGAGCTCTTACCGATCACAAGAATCTAGTCCCCTTCATGACTATGAAGAAATTGAATGATTGTCAGATAAGATCGATAGAACAGCTCAGCAAATACAACTTTAAGATTGAATACTGATCAGGAAAAGAGGGCAGAAAGCCAGATACTCTCACAAGGATTGCAGGTGACAAACTACAAACAGAACAAGAGGAAAAGATCTAACAGAAAACACGAATACTATTACCAAAAGCTTACTTCAATGCAATGGAAGTTATCGAATTTACCACAGATGAGGAAAAAGGAATCAAGAAAGCAAACGAAGAAGAGAAAACAATTGGGACAATAAAAGAAGGATTAGAGGAAGAAGAAAAGGAGATCAAAAAGATTACCCTGGGTTTATGCTGATGGAAGAATAGAAATATGTGGTACAATGAAAAACAATGGATCACAGAAGAAGAAAAGATAAGGACGAACATCATACGACAACATCACAACATCTCAATAGCGGGACATGGAGGGATGGCTAAAGCCATGGAATTCATCACGAGGTTTTTCTTTTGGCCAGAACTGCATAACGATGTCAAAAGATATGTCAAAAATTGTGACAAGTGCCAAAGGATCAAAATGGCTAAACATGTACCTTACACACTACTGAAATCGAACAAAGTTCCTGAACGACCCTGAGAAACAATTACTATGGATTTCATTATGGACCTAGCTCAATTGGAAGAATTCGATAGCATTCTGGTCGTGTTGGATCGTCTGACCAAAATCAGTTATTTTATTCATGTTAGAAAGAATATGGATATGAGGGATTTTATACAAACATTCTACCAAGAGGACTTCTGAGTACACAGCTTCTCAAAAAATATCATGACAGATCAAGAAACATTATTTACATTAAGATTATGGAAAAAGATAACTGGTTAAATAGTGATACAAAATCACCTGAGTACTGCGTTTCTCTCACAAACTGACAGGTAAACAAAACGGGTAAAGGCAACACTCGAATAATATTTACAGTCCTACGTCAATTGTTAACAGGATGATTGGTATTGTTACGAATATGGCTTGACAAGGAAAAGGTTTTCATGTGACACATGGTTATGAGTCACACGTATGTTATTGTTTCACACATATGACTCATTCGAGTCCTATGATTTGTTATGTGTGGAATTTGTGATGCTTTCGCACAAGGCTCAAATATGAGTCATGGGAGTGCACCTGGCAAGTGTGCCTTGCGAGTGTGCCTTGCGGGTAGGCATTGCCCATATAATTTATGTTTCGTACATGACCTCATTATGAGGTCATGGGATTCACGCATATGACTCAGTCGAGTCAGATGACTTGTTTATTGTGTTATGATTGGTTTAAGAGTTTTGTACATGACCTCGTTATGAGGTCACGGGTTTTGAGCATGTGACCACTTTGGTCACATAACTGGTTTGTTATGATTTGGTTTCGTAAATGTGACCACTTTGGGTCACATGACTGGGGGTGGGAAGAACACTATATAAGGAGACCGATACGGCTGATGAGGATAGGTTCTTCATGCTTTGTTCTAAGTACTTTTCCTAATTATTACTTTAACGAATCTAAAAACACTTTTACGATTTTTATCTTTATTACAACAATATTGTTACGCCAAGGAGAACTCATCACACAGAAGAGTTAGAGAAAACTTACGATAGGCATTTCCAATAGAAGAAAAAGGTCTTGTACTATCTGTAATGTAGGCAAAGGCATAGCATCTCAACATATCTGACGGAATGGCCCAT
>NW_003298848.1:115664-116936 GCF_000151645.1 Tuber melanosporum | reverse complement strand
CATTCCCCATCGCCAAGAACTAACCATCCAAGGGGGGATCGTTACATTACAAAGCGTCACCTAGTGCGATGTCATATGATAAAGGACAGCATGCTTCAACCCGGATAGGGAAGGAGACATCGACATCGATGATCAAAACCTTATCCTTGGGAGATTCAGCGATGCCCTAGATCACGTTTGAGAAGAGCCCTCGCAGGCTGCAAGCCCAGTAACTCCAGAAAAAGGATCACTAGTCGATAGCTCTCCTCTAGGAACTCCACGAACCGAGAGAATGTCTGGATCAGCAGTACCTGGGCCACCAGCCCCGGCAGCTCCCGCACCAGGCACTAGCATACTTGGAATAACTGAGAATCGCTTTTAGGCATTTCTAGCAGCAACACGAAACACAGGACAAGGAAACATCGAATGACTAAAAGCAAAAGAATGTGACATATACGAAGGAGCCGAAGAAAAGCTATGAATATTCTTGGTACCATGCGAAGGGTATTTTGCCATTAAGGGATATGGAGAACACCATGATGAGATCAAGATTCCATATGTGGAATCTCTACTAAGAGGACTCGCGAGGCAATAGATCATACCCTTCCAAGATGGAAGGAAACAGGGTGAATGGGTCACGTATGAGGAGTTCAAGGCGACACTTTTCAAACAATTCGGGGATCCTAATGCCAAAGAGACAGTAAGAAAAAAGCTGGAAAAACTCTAGCAAGGAAAACAAACCTTTTCCACATACTGGAATGCATGCCGACTATTGGAATATGAGGCCGAGTTTGATGATGCTACTCTCTACATTATCCTCCTAAGAAACTGCAGCGACAAACTGCAAGACGCGTGGGGAATCTCCAACTTACGCTACACAACAGCAGAATGATTTGCAAGATGGATGATCGATAAGGAAAGCAAACTAAACATGGTTCGAAGCAACTCGGAGAACACTATAGTATACAGGGTGACCCAATCATCCAGGAACGTGGACAGAACCTTCAAACCGCAAACAGCACGAGGTCAAAGTCGAGCATTACCACTAGATGATCTAATGGAGTTGGACAAATCAAAGGCAAGACCTGCTCTGAACCTGTCAAAGGAAGAAGACACGGGAAGAATAAATGGGAAACGCTACTTGAAGTGCCGAAAAGAAGGATATCGGATTTGAGAAGGCAGAAGCCGAGCAGACAGTGGATACCAAGGAAGCGGGTCTGCTGGAAACAACCGTTTCCAAGCTCAAAAAAGGTTATTGTACGACTAGTCATGATTTGCGTTCGTTGTGAATAT